>NC_061098.1:49844346-49881846 GCF_015104395.2 Macrobrachium nipponense | reverse complement strand
AAGATAAATCTAGGCTTTATTGGCGCCTGAATTCCCACTTCGGGAATCAACCTATGTATATTTTCAGCCTACACGGCTGAGCCTATACCTAGCTTTTCAGACTAGTGTTGACAGCGTTTACTCTCGTCAAAATGGCCAGCAATGCAGCACTGGACAAGGTTAGGGCCTTCACTGAATCTGGAAGGGTATTGGGGTTGGAGAACACTCAACTTGTCAACTGGATGAGCGAAAAGATGAAGGAAGCCGCCCAAGAGAGAAGAGAAGCCGCAGAAAGAGCCCACCAACTGGTTATGGCAGCCGAGAGTGCGACGCCCCCTCCCTCACATTCTCACCTCCACAGCATGGGAACACTCATTAGGGATTGAGACGATAGCGAACCCGAAACCTGGCTCGATCACATCGAGCAGGTGTTTGGGAATTTCAACCCTATCCCTCAGGAAGTGGCCCTTCTTCTGCGCAAGCATCTTAGTGGTAAAGGGCGTACTCCATTCCAGGCTCTCCCCCTCAATGAGTGACAAGATCTCTCCCCCGTCCGAGAGGTAATCCCTGGGGCTTTATGAGCTGACCCCAAAGCGGTGGAGGCAGAAGTGGAAGAGCATACCCAAGGAGTCTAACCAAACATGGACAGAGTGAGTGGCCAAGAAGATACCAGCTTTCCAGAGGTGGACAAAAGCCTTCAACGGAACATCCCTTGAGGAGGTCTTAGAACTTTTTCAACTGGAGGACTTCTTATCCTATGCACCCCCTGATCTTGCCACCCACTTGATGGACAAGGCCCCTAAAATGATTTTGGAGTGCTGTAAGTAGGCTGATGCCTAAGACACCCACCACTGCAGTAGAGCTCACTGAAGAAGAGGATTCGTCCAGCGCTCTCTCTCTCTCTCTCCTGTGGCCACCTCTCAGCCTACTCAGTGTTCAAAAAATCCACCATATGCTGTCACAAACCTGGGCACACCACAGAGCAATGCCACTCTAATGTGGCATCTCCGCAACAGGCTCCTGCTATACCTCAGAATGGGCATCCCCAGAACAATAAGAATAGAAAAGTAAAGGATAGATATCAGCAACAGTTATTGTTATGCATGGAGAGTGCATGGCTCATTACCCCAAGAAAGATGATACTCCTGCCTCCTGCCATTGCAATGGCAGTGACGACCTTAGGCCCCCCAGCTCAATGCCCTATCTTCGTTGCACCTCCCAGAGGTCGCTATCCTACCCACCAATTTGGGAGGATGAAATTCCTCATGGAGCCTACTGTCCAGTTGAGGATCACACGACCTCACCGTTCTAGTGGTTGTGAATCAATAGTTGTAGTTGCTTGTTTTACATGACTGCAAAAAATTTCTTTAGTTTAAGTCCTATGTGATCAGATTCCTCAGAGAGGAAAGAAAGAGAATTACTTCATTACAAAATGATTTTCGCCAGTTCAAGCCGTCCATGGTTGAAATGCCTATTAAATTGGAGAGGTGTCATATATTATTCCCCATTTTGCCATTCAGTAAGGTAAATTTCAATAAAGAAACAGGCACAGGCATATCTCTCTCTCTCTCTCTCTCTCTCTCTCTCTCTCTCTCTCTCTCTCTCTCTCTCTCTCTCTCTCTCTGTGAGTTTCCAGTCTGCATTTTCCTTTTTCGTTTTCTTTCTGACTCCTACCCGCTCTTTAATGAAAATGATCCATTGGCCTCCAAAATCCGAAAATTAATCAGAAATCGCCAGAGGGCAAAACGAAGATAATAAAAGAGGTCAACAGGAGAAGCTCTCTCTCAGCTCGGGTCAGACTTCCCTCCAAAACACAAGTTTGAGTTCCTCGCATCTGCAAGGTTCACACGTTGTCCCTACCCTTGTGTTCACGTGCTGCTTATAATCAGGACCATACCTACCGACTTTGGAGTGGATCCCTTTCCTTCTCGGCGCCTAATACAAAGCGGAACCAGAAATCTAGATGGTAAAGTACGGGCTTCGTTGGCAGCCATGTTTGTCTTTTTCTGAATTTATTTCTTTTATTTTCTATGCCTGTGCCCGTGTGATCGTTCATAGTGATCCTTTGTCATCTCCCCACAGCTGAGCCCTCTCTATAAAGCTAATCTAATTTAAGCGTTGTGGTTGCTTTGCCTGTGATGTAACAGTGCTTATTGCTTGAATGAACTCCCGATATTAATAGTGCTAAGAACCTTTACTGAGGGAGATGACGTAATTTGGCGTCTGTGTTTCCCACCTTCCCATTCAATAAAATGAAATTCTGTGAGGTAATTCAGTCATTTCGTTCTCTTGGATGGAATTCTGAGAACGTAAAATTTATATTAAAGCAAGTCTGAATATTTGGTGGTATTACCGCATGTGTTCAATCCTTCGTGTGTTGCAATCGTGTTTATAGAACAATACCGTGTTTCAGATATCCTACCGCCTTCATGCCTTCATGCCTGCTGTGAGAGGCGAATCTTCCTCTCCTTATCCTACGCTCGGGAATACCTCCAGATTCGCATTCACATGTTTTCAGTGCTTCAAGCTGTTTTCATATTAAGTAGCACCCTTACTGGCGCCCTTGACTATGTAGAGTAATTATTCTGTAAATATACCCCTTTAAATTTGATCCTTAGAGTTTTCCTTACATTTTCCCTTGAAACCAAATCTCGGGCCTTAGCCGAGACATTTGTTTATAAGCTAGACTCCAAATGTAGTTACTCTGTTGTGCAGCCTTCGAGTCCTAGATTCATATATATATATATATATATATATATATATATATATATATATATATATATATATATATATAATTATGTGTTTGTTTGTTTGTATGGTGCTTTTACGTTGCATGGTACCAGTGTTATTCAGCAACGGGACCAACGGCTTTACGTGACTTCCGAACCATGTCGGAGAAGTGAACTTTTATCACCAGAAATAACATATCTCTACTCCTCAATGGAATGGCCGAGAATCGAACCTGCGACCACCGAGGTGAGAAGTAAACACCAAACCAACACCGCCACTAAGGCGCTATATATTTATTTTTATTTTTATGTGTGTGTCTGTGTGTGTCCATCCAGCAGATACAGTGGGGCTAAATAAGGAAAGAAGATCTACATATATATATATATATATATATATATATATATATATATATATATATATATATATATATATATCATATATATATATATATGAATAACTTGATCACGAAGTATATAAACGTGATGCTATGTATGAATCAAGGTGATGCCTCCTCCGTGGCATGACATATATATATGTAAGACATAGGGTTTTGATTAATAATATATTGTTCGTGCATTCTCTGTAATCTGTGGAATGTGGAGGACAGTGCAGAGATAACGACCTGAGAGTAGCTGATGAATGAGTTTCTAGGGGGTGGCGTGAGATAAAAGTGCTTAGTTCAGGAAGTCAATGTACGACAGTTTATGAACTCTTCCCAAAGTGCCTTTGTGAAACTGGATGCAGCTAGAACCGCGAGGTGCTAGCGAACTGTGTGCTTGTATGTGCGTTGTGCGCCTCTTTCTGTTAAAAGCGTTCATACCCAAGCCTATGGGAGGGATTTTGACAGAGGGCTTCGAGTCATAGGCAAAGATGCCGTGGCATTCGCCGGGGGAGTTTTTTGTGACATAGTGTTTAGTGTCCGGTTGGGAATGGGTAAGTGTTACCTTTACTTTAGCCAAAGGGGTGGCTTGTTTGATATCTTGTAAGATGTTCCATCTTATTAACTTTGTCTTTAAACTTGTGTGTGTACTTACCGGGATGTGTTCTGTATCTTTGGCAGACGGTTCTGGATTTCGGGGGGGACAAAAGAGTTCCCAGAGTGTGTGTGAACTTTGGGTGATGACAATGTACAAAAGTCTGTAAGACTGGGTTACTTAGTTAATTGATTTAGTTATTATTGTAAATAAACGTTATGTTATGATGCAACTCTCTCATTTCATTACCTGTTAGAATGGAGAGAAAGAGGTGGAGAGAGAGAGAGAGAGAGACGAGAGAGAGAGAGAGATGGGGTGATTGCCGGGAGAGAGAGAGAGAGAGAGCCTGTGTATGTAATGGGTGTGGGGGTCTGCCTTCCGTTTCGTGTCCACGCTTACCTTATGAATACATGGGGGTTTTTCCCCATGTTTATAGTGGTGGCAGACGGTTAAAGAGGGGATATGAAAGTTTTCTTGCTTTTCTATGCCTAGGAACGCCAATGTAGAGATGGTTGGCCAGTTAGGAAAAAAGGGGTAGAGAAAATGTCCGTCCGTGAGATGGGGGGATGAGGAAAAGATTTTCTATTAGGGTCATCAAATTGCCCGTACCGAGATTCTTCAGGGTGGGAGTCGTTGAGACAAGCAACTCAGTCTAGTTCATGAGTGAGTGTTGCTAGGGGTCATTCTCAACGGTTGCGTGTGTATTGTGCCGACGAGATTTACGCGTTTTTACGAAGAATTTCGAGTCCTTTTTTCCCATTATGGAGTGGTGAGTGTTAAACTATTGTTTTGAAGGAGTGGGTTTTTGTTTAAGTATTTCAGGGTTATGGGATTGGTTCAAAAGGTCAAAACAATTTTTTCTTTCCCCATAGTGACGTGTTTTCTTTATTTGCACGTGTTTGTAATAGACGTATGCATTCGTCTTTGTTTAAAACATAGGAGTGTATTTTTCTATGCATGGGAACTGTGCTTAGATAAGCATATTTGGCTTAGTGACACAGAGCGGCCACAATTTTACGGGCTCAGCATATTGCAAGGGGAGTATGGCCTGCCTCGGGGGGATAGTAGCATGGGAGGTACCACTAGCCTCACTCGAGAGATAGTGCAGGGGAGGGTATTGCTAGATGGGGATACTACTGGTATGCCTCAGGCTGTTCTGCCGCTCGACTGAGGGGTTGTTCTCAGGGGGGGAGAAATTTTTTTTTTCTCAGTGTGGATGAACTCCCCCTTTTCCTTTTTTTTTCTTTGTGTTGGGGTATGAGTCTGGCCTTGACATTGGATGCTAAGATGTCAGCTGATTGATTAGTTGATGAAGTGAAATGCCCGTAGAGTTTCTTTTTAGAAAAGATATTTTTTTTTCTCTCCCTTGGAGGAAGAGAAAAGGAAATAAAAAGAGAATTTTCTTTTACGAGAATGAGGGGAAAAGTAGTTAACATGCACGGGATGTGTTATATGTTTCTTTGTGCCTTGAAAGACACAAATATATTGGGGATACACAGATTATTTTTTTTATTGTGTTGGAGAAATTACTTTGAAATGCCGATGATTGGTGTTGTATCTGTGTTGTGTGGCAATGGTGTTATGTCATGGTGTTGCATGCTGGAGAAATTGTATGTCATAGGATTCAGCAATACTGTTGTATGCTATTTGAATTTCACCCTTACTTGAAATGTTTGCAAGAGAATTATTGCTGTGTAGAGTTATTATTATTATTAATAATTATTATACTTGAGATGTGTCACGGGAGGTTTGCCTAAGTATAATTATCATTACGGGAGAATTGTTTTACGAGAGATTTGAGATATTTCATGGGAGATTATTCAATAATTATTACAGATAATTATTCAGGGATAATTATTACAATGAATTAATGGGAGAAGTCTTGTGTTAATTAATTGTTGAGTTTTTGTAACTTTGGAGAATATTTCAGTGATTCACGGGGATGAGTTTTGCTGAATCTTGATGAATCTGACTGAATCTTGGTGAATTGTGTGAAATTTGCTGAAATTTTTGCTGAATTTTTGGAGAATGGACAAGCATTAACTTTGGTGATATTTTTTGTACTGATACTGATGATTTTGATGATAGCCATTTTTTTGGTGATTTTGTGATAATGATATTTCTGATACTGATTTTTTATATACAATACGTGGGTGCCGTAATGCTATCAAGGAGGTGAAATCTTTTGTGATTATGGGAAGAACTAACAACACATTATTTTAGTTTTTTTTTTCTTTTTTTATGTGTTCAGCAGATAATTGCTTGACATCTAGTGAGTTACGGGAGATAGTTAATGGTGCGTTGATTTTCTTTTCTCTTTTTTGAAAGTTAGCCATAGCTGACACAAGTTTTTTACCATGGGTGAATTTGAATTGTTTTTTCTCTCCAGTTAGTGTGAATATTGTCTCAGTTCATGACTTAGAGTCATTGTTCAGGAACGTGTTTGTGTTTTCAGCTATTAGATGCTGCACAAAGAGATTTACGGGAGAATTCTTGCATTTTTTGAATGCATACGTAATGGCACTACATTTTTTCTCTGGATATTTGTGTTCCAGAAATTGTGAGTTTTCTTGCACAATACATTAGTTGTATTTGTGACAACTTTGTGAGAGATAGGAAACTCGGTTAAGTTTTCTAATGGCTATGTCGTAGTGCATATGGGGAAGTCTTTGCTTAGGACACTGTGAGTTTGGGAATTCTGTTATAATGAGTTGTGGCACACTTGGTGATTTTTTCTAGAATTTTCTAGACAGTTTTTTTGTTTTCCGAGTTTTGCCTTTTTAGCAGTTATGCTAATGGAGTGAGTTTTATAGTTTTTACTATAACATTGAGTTATTCTTTGGAGAATTGGAGTTAGAATTGAGATATAATTGAGATATATTATTTTGGAGAGATAATTGGAGGTATATATTTTTTTGGAGTTATATTTTGAGATATAATATATGGGAGATGTATAATTTTGGCCATTTTGATATTTGCCAATGTGGTATGAGCTATGTTTAGTTCAATTATTTTGCAGCCATCTTTGTGCAAATGGAGACACATATTTGGAGATTATGGGGCAATATTTGTGAGTATGTGAGTTAGATGCCTTGAGTGCACATTTTTTGGAGATATATATTTATTTGGAGCCTTGTTTTGTTCCACACGGAGTTATTGGGGAAATAGAGGTAAATATTTTGTATTTGCCGAAATAGAGGTGATTATTCTCTATTCCTGGAGTGGTGTTTTTTTTCTACTGACATGTGGCTTTGGAGAAATAAGAGAATAATATAAGGGGGTTGGTTATTAACCAAATGGAGGAAATATTTTTATAACCGGAGTGGTGTTATTATTGATATGATGTCATAATAAGGAGTTGGAATTAATCTTGGGCGGGTGACCTTTTTTTTTGTGGTTATGGAGTTTTTTTCGAGTCGAGAAGATTTCTGTGGTTCTTTTTTTTGATTTCGTGTCTATTTAGAGGCGAATGGCATTACTGCATTACGAGTCATTTGGAGATGTGTGTGCATTTTTTATGTTCACAAGTGTGTTATTTTTGGGAGAAATATAATTTATTTGGGGAAAAGTCATGTTGAGAGAATAAGTCTTCGAGACAAATTTTTGAACACATTAGTCATATCCTGGAGTTAATTCTGTGAAATGTGTCAGTTAGACCTTTTTTTCTTGAGAATCATGAGTTTCCAAACTTATGTGTCTGACCAGACAATTTTTGTGCTGTTGTTTGAGCATGCGTCCGCAGGCGATTTTTCTGCTGACAGGCGATGTGATGAGCCGTGTGCTGATTCTTTTCCTCTGATGGTGATAGATCAGAATTTTTGCAATATCTGGAAATGTTAGCTATAGCATTTCACAAAAGCGCATGTGTGAGAGTTTGCTTTCTGGCAAATTCCGTGGCTTTACATGGAGCATTTCTTGGGGAAAAACGCGGGAGTTATGCATATTATACATGTATTATGTATTTTGTGATTGGGGAAATCTACTTGTGATTATCTTTTTTTTATTATTTTTCTTTTCCTCCTATGAGAGATATGATTGGGGATTGAGCTTAAGTAGCATTTCTTTTTTGGACGGGAGGTTTGATTTTACCGGTAGATGTAATTTTTCTGGGGTTGTTATTTACGAAATGGGAGTTTGACATTAAGTCTCATTGTGATTAGTTATTGAGCAGTAAAGGGGTTTTTGCTGTTAAAATTTGGAGATTTTTACTGATTTTGTGGGTTGTCAGAACTTGAGAGAATATTTTTGGGTCTGGGTATGTTACGAGATGCTTTCTTTTTTTTTTCTTGGGCTTATTACGATTTTGTCTTCTTTTTTTTTTTTTTTTTTTCTTGTGAGCACATTCGAGTTCGAAATGTGAGTGCAGAATTCCGTGGAGTTGCTGTGATTTCTGAGTTGTGTGTGTGCTGATGTGCGAGCTTGGGGAATTGAGTTGGAGAACTTGATGTTTTTTTTTCTTAGAGAGTTGTGATGATGACTTGTCATTTTAGTAGTCATATTAAGGGAGTTAATTGGGAGACGTTCAGTTAGTATTTCTGACCTTTTTGAGATCATTGTTTGATAGAGGTAGTATGTTTGGGTTAATTTTCTTAGATTGACCAGAGACTTGACTGACATACTAACACAAACCCAAAGGGAAAAGTCGTTCCCCGACACCAGCAAGACGTCCACCAGCCGTGCCGAGAGGTTGCTGCCATGTTGTCCAGGGTGATTACAAGTATTTCCATGATGGGTGTTCGAGAGAATTCTACAGCGTGTCTTTTGGGGATCTACAAGAAGCCGTGATAGTCTTCTACGATGAGGGAGGCATTCCGTCTTCCTACAGTTGCTACAGCCTGCTATAGCCTGTTGCTGTCTGTTCAGCTACTTGCAGACAAGCGAAGAGGGATATTCAAGAATCCTAATGCAGAAAATATGAGAGAAAATGCGTCTTGTGTTATTGGGAGATTAAAGCGTGATAAGACTTTATTTTATAATGCCAGAGACGTGCAGTTTTACTTATTTTGTTTTAAGCGGCCAGTGTTTTGTATTAAAAGCAATTTTGCTAGGCGGGAGCTAGCATATAGGTGCGAGGCCGAGCAATCTGTAAGACATAGGGTTTTGATTAATAATATATTGTTCGTGCATTCTCTGTAATCTGTGGAATGTGGAGGACAGTGCAGAGATAACGACCTGAGAGTAGCTGATGAATGAGTTTCTAGGGGGTGGCGTGAGATAAAAGTGCTTAGTTCAGGAAGTCAATGTACGACAGTTTATGAACTCTTCCCAAAGTGCCTTTGTGAAACTGGATGCAGCTAGAACCGCGAGGTGCTAGCGAACTGTGTGTTCGTATGTGCGTGTGCGCCTCTTTCTGTTAAAAGCGTTCATACCCAAGCCTATGGGAGGGATTTGACAGAGGGCTTCGAGTCATAGGCAAAGATGCCGTGGCATTCGCCGGGGAGTTTTTTGTGACATAGTGTTTAGTGTCCGGTTGGGAATGGTAAGTGTTACCTTTACTTTAGACCAAAGGGTGGCTTGTTTGATATCTTGTAAGATGTTCCATCTTATAACTTTGTCTTTAAACTTGTGTGTGTACTTACCGGGATGTGTTCTGTATCTTTGGCAGACGGTTCTGGATTTCGGGGGGGACAAAAGAGTTCCCAGAGTAGGGTGTGAACTTTTGGGTGACTTGACAATGTTAGTCTGTAAGACTGGGTTACTTAGTTAATTGATTTAGTTATTATTGTAAATAAACGTTATGTTATGATGCAACTCTCTCATTTTCATTACCTGTTAGAATGGAGAAAAGAGGGTGGAGAGAGAGAGAGAGAGAGAGAGAGAGAGAGAGAGAGAGAGAGAGAGAGAGATGGGGTGATTGCCGGGAGAGAGAGAGAGCCAAGAGCCTGTGTATGTAATGGGTGTGGGTCCTGCCTTCCGTTTCGTGTCCACGCTTACCTTATGAATACATGGGTTTGGGGGGGTCCCCCATGTCTATATATATATATATATATATATTATATATATATATATATATATATATATATATATATATATATACATATATATATATATATATTACTATATATATATATATATATATATATATATATATATATATATATATATATATATATATATATATATATATATGAGAAATAAAAATATAACTACTCTCAAAAATGTACCTTGTGCAAACATGCCTGTGCTGACTGAGGCAGCAAATAAGCTTTGAACAGAAAAATTTAGGAACCTTTATAGAAAATGCTAAAATTACCTTTCAAAAGATTGAATGTCAACAATTTTTCCACTAAAACTACATAATTTCTATAAGATTATCAGAAGATATAGTTTACAGGAGAAATGCCTGACTCTGTGACACTCATGACGTTAACACTAATATTCAAAATAGCAAAACAAAAGCCCCACCTAATTGCAAGCAGAATCACTAATCCTATGGAATCACGTAACTGCATGAAGTACAGATCATGAACTTGAATCAGTAACATTGATTAACACTAAGTAGTGGAGCCCTGTAAGAAAGCGTGAGCTCTTGCTGCAACCTCAGGAATATGATCCTAATGCTGGAACTGGCAGAACACGTTGAGTGGCACTGTTGGTCTACAAGAAGAGGCACACAATGTGGCAGTCTACACAAATATGATAAGCAGTCAAAATTGCAATGCAAATTCCAATGAAAGTAAACTAGCGGGAAACGATACAAATGATGTGAGCATTATGCCAGATACACTATTCATACATTTTTCAAGTTTACATTAATGCAATAGGTATTGTCTCTGGTGTCTCTGATGGAGACGAGGATATTAAGGAGTGGGAATATGAGAAAACTGTTGAAACAAGGAATGAGTGCTAGGAACAGTAGGTGAAGGGCCGACTGAACAACTTCTAATTTCAGTTTCCTTGGTCCCTGGACAAGACCGCTGTACTCAGAGCCAGGGCATCAGCAGAAGGATGTAGGTTGCTTGCAGGCTTCACCAAGGAATTAACAGGAAGACTTTCTCATCAGACAGTGTCAGGATGGACGCCTAGACAGAGTCTGCAGGTAGAGCAGGTGTAGAAGAGGCTGGCCAGTTTCAGCATCAAGACAGAGGCAGAGATAGTTATGAGCTGATTCGTCGGATGTGACACCATTTCAGCAGGATATAGCAACTACCTGAAAAAGGTCCTTGAACTGGCATAGGAAGGGTGGAAGACAAAGTGCAATGGTGCTAGCTTGGGTCAAGAGGATTTGGGTCAAGCAGCAATCATGCAAGTGTGTGGGGACAGAGTTGCAGATGCAGAAGGCTCCGACAGCAGTGGTGAGGAAAAAAGTATTAGGGTCAGGTCATTCAGACCTCACATGAGAACATGTGAGTTCTCGTCACTTGGATGGCAATTATCTGTTAATGGCCTCTGTCTAATTACTTCGGGCACCGTAATACAAATGAATACAATGAAAAAGGGGGCTCTAGCCCCTTAAATGCAGATGACCCTATAGGGATTCGCATATGGCCGGTACTACAGCTATAAATCTTGTTTGACACGTCGTTAAAATGAAATTAAGCTTTTTTTCCATCATCGCTTCATTGTTGAGGAACAAAAGGAAAGAGGCTAAGTCAAAAATATTCTCACGGCTTTCTAAATGTTCAAAACAAGAAGGGGGTCACCTGTACTGGATTCTGACATGAAGTGTTTTACTCTAGTTTTTTTCTTTTTTTTTCTCATAATCAAATTCTCCCTCATACTCAAGGTCTTTACTCCCTCTAAGTTTTTGAGGTTGGTCGAGGATATGAAAATAAAACGAGTCCAAATGGGCGCTCTTAGCAATATATATATTATATATATATATATATATATATATATATATATATATATATATATATATATATATATATATATATATATATATATATATATATATATATATATATATATATATGTGTGTGTGTGTGTGTGTGTGTGTGTGTGTGTGTGTGTGTGTGTATGTAGTATATGTATGTGTGTATAAAGACAAGATTAAAACACAGCGATGTACCACCTACACGTCAAAGGGTGGTTGAGAGAAAGGTTTCCATGTTTTTTAAACGTTTTACAAAAGTCAGTTCACTCGCCTCTTAATGAGGAGATTAAAAGGACAAATTAGAGAAAAAAAACATAATTTCCGGATTTTATTAAGAGCCTCCTCCCTTCAATCTCTTGTTTGCTAGTTTCTACTATTCCTCTTTTTCCATTAAACTTCATTTTTCAAGTAATGAGAAAGGTATTTTCCTACAACGTATTTATGGAAATCTGAATATGAATGGACGTTTTCTACAAAACTGAATTCTTTCAACATCAAAAGATTTTTCCCCACATAAATATCCCGGAGCAGCATCATTGAGATCAGTCACGTTTTCTCCTTTACCCTTTATGCCAAGGAAAGTTTAATGAACTTACATAATCCACGAAAGAGAAAGGTAACGGGGGCTGGAGCTGACTTGGCTCTTACCTGGGAAGAAGTAGTAGATCAGCCTTTTAATGATATAACATTGAAAAGCCAAGGGTAGTATAAAAAATGGATGCCTAATCTATTGGATCTATAACGAAGGTTTTTCAAAGTGTGCAGCATATTCTTACAGTGATCTGGCGTTTTTATTTTGTGTGTATTTCTCGCAAAAAATAATTTGAATATTGTTACGTATTTCCAACTTACTTATTTACTTAGATTTATTTTTTATAGAGATTCTTGGTTCAACAGTGGTTGTCTTCAGTATGTATATATATATATATATATAATAGATATATATATATATATATATATATATATAGTATATATATATATATATATATATATATAGTATTCAATATATACTAATAATAATAATAATAATAATAATAATAATAATAATAATAATAATAATAATAATAGTTTTTATTTTCAGCTCAAGGCCATATACGTACATGGAATATAAAAAGAATAGACAATAATATACAGTCTAGATACATAAAATAACATGATAAAAAAAAGATTAATCGGCTATATCCATATTTGCTGGGTTAGTATAAGATGGTAGGCAAACTAATGGTCATACCCATATTAAGACTGAGAATAGTTAGAAATTTAATGTAAAAACTATATTGATTATACTCACAGTAATAATGAAAAAAGGAAAATTCCAGTAATGATAATAATCATAGCAATACAGTAATAATGACAGATTCTGCAGATGACATTTTGCAAAACAGAGGTTAAATCATTTAGGGAACAAACGCCTCATTTTCCCATCTTCCCCACAATTTAGATCTTCTTCTTGCCTCACTCCTTAGGATGCTTTGTATGAGCGAATTGCTGCTGTTTCGCAGTCAGGTGATCAGACTGGACATTGTTCGCCTTACAATGATTTTTAAATTGTCCAGGTGGTTTTCTAAGAACATCCGTGTGGAGGAGTGGTAGCAAGGAGTGTTTGTGAGGCGTCTCAAAATGTCATCATGAAGAACAGTCTCCCAAGTTCAGTTCGTCCAAAGGGAACACCCATAGATGCTGTAGCAATACGAGCGGAAGAGCAGCAGTTTCAAGTCTCGGTGACAGAAGGCAAATCTCCTTGCAATCATGTTGCCAGTTGCACATAGTTTACGACGCCTCTATTCTATGTCTGCCATATCTTTTAAGTCGTCCGTGATAATGTGACCCAATTACGGAAATTCGTGCACGAATTCCAGCCGATGATTTCCGAGGAAAATTTGTGGTTCTGCAATTTGCTTAAGCAAATTCGGGAGCAGCGACATTCACTGGGTCTTGGTATCGTTGTATAGGATATCAAATTCCTCTGCATATTGGCGGCAAGTGTCGATGAGTCGTTGGAGACCTTGCATTGGTGGGGAAATCAGAACCATATCGTCGGCGAAACGGAGGTTTTTATATAGTTGTTTCATTGACAGTGCGTCCGATTGGGAGTGAGTTCAGTTTGACATTTAAGGCATCTGTGTACGTATTAAACAGGTATGGAGAGGGAATGCCCCCTTGCCGAAGCCCGTTTAGGGAGCCGAAGGTGTAAGATAATGCGTTACCCCATTTGACACAGAATTGCTGTGTGGAGACCCAGCAATATAAAATGCCAATTAAATATAGGAGTATACCTCTTTTATGCAGCTTCAGGAAGAGCTTCAGGTAGTTTACTCTGTCAAATGCTTTTCTCACGGCCACAAAAACTAGGAAAACAGGAGAGGCTGATGATAGGTAGTAGTTCAGCAATTCTTTCAGTATGTAGATGCAGGTGTTGGTTGAGTGGTTTGCTTTAAACCCGAACTGGTTGTCAGTGGTATGTAGGAAGGGGAGAAGTCTCACTAGAAGAACCGACTCAAGTATCTTCGACGCGATCGTTGTGATTGCAATCGGCCGGTAATTACCAGGGTCAGCTGCATCCTTTAGCTTGTTTTTGATTATTGGTATCAAGTGAACTAAGAGTAGGGAGTCTGGAAAAAATTGGTGAATTATGCACACAATGAATAGGGCAGCTAGCAAAATGTAGATTATCGGATGGCAGAATTTGAAAGCTTCTGAGGGAAGACCATCGCAGCCGGGCGATTTATTATTAGGTAGGCCTTTTATGTCATCGCTGATGTTACCTGGCGTAATACGATCTACAAAATGAAATTGAATGTTATCAGTAAGGAGGTTATATACATCCCTTCGAGAATCTTTATTATTTATGTAATTCAGGATATTGCTGAAGTGATCGCCCCACATACTTGCGATAGCCCCGTCACGGACTGCTTCCCCTACTCGTTGTGACAGCTTTTTACTTTTGGGATTTAAGGACTGGATATCTTTCCAAAGACGGAGATAATCACCGGATTCTAAGTTTCTAGATATTGCATCGGCTCTTAGTTGTTTTTCATTTAATCTGCAGTGTTTAGGAGCAAGTTTGGACTGCGTTCTCGCCTGTCTCATTAGTAATGCAGTGTCCTTCCCTCGTGCTACCATTTTGCCTCCACAGTAAAAACATTTTTCGTGAATATAAATACGGGTGTTCAACCAAGTCATTTCATCCAGGTATATACGAGAATTGCCTTGACGAAATCTAAAGGTAGCCCTGCCCGAAGAAAGCATAGTGGAAATTATGTTCGAATAGAAATCATCTAGATCCTTCCTGTGGTGGTAATTTCTACAATAAATATTATATATATATATATATATATATATATATATATATATATATATATATATATATATATATATATATATATATATATATATATATATATATATATATATATATATATATATATATATATATGTATATATATATATATATATATATATATATATATATATATATATATATATATATATATATATATATATATATATATATATATTATACAAACCTTCGTGTGACTTCTATGTTGGAGTGTTCTGTTTTCGAGATTTTTGCCCCTTACAAAAACTTAACCCCCAGTGAGAATCAATTCGTACTTTTAGAAGCCTCCGAGTGGATCCCTCATAAATCGACGAGTTACACTTGGGGCACGAATACTTGTACACCATTCTGGAGGACATCGTAGAAAAAAAGCTGATCCTTAGATTTAGAAATAGAGGCAATCGTTAGAGGGTTGACAGGAACAAGTTTCACATTCAATGCACCAAAATGTTTTTGAATTATGCTCGTAAATTTTATTCTAAGAATGGACATCATGTCAGTATGGAAACGGCGTGAAAGGTTAGTTTTTGTGCCATAAGAGTATAACGCTCAGTGAAAAGACTTGTTTCTTTTTTTATCTTATTGAAGCTATTGAAAACTATCTTTGAAGGAAAATAATTGTGCTTAAAATATTCTTAAAGAAAGTCGACTTCATCGTGAAAAACTTTCCAACTAGAGGGCCCTATGAAAGAGAATAGCAACAGAATTCATCTTAAAATTATAAAAGCTGCAAGTGTAAAAATTACACAATTAAGAATTTCTGTCAATTTAAGGATATGATCTTGGCTCATGACTCCGATGTCTACATCTCCAAATGTACATGTGAGTGAAACGACTGAAATTATTTTAAAATAAGCTTCTTGCACAGCCTAACTCGGCTTATAATAATTTTACTTGCTCACATTTTAAAACTAGCTGTGCTAAACACAGCTTTTATTTTTAATGTAATACAAGCAGGTTGATAGTATGGCTCGCCGCTCGGACCTACGTTTTACAATATCTTTATGTGCTCCCTGGAGGAGCGCATACTGGACGAATGCCTTCTTAGTTACCATCCTCTTTTTTTTTTATGTACGGTATGTTGACGATACCTTTGCCTTCTTCAGAAGAGAGTATGACTCGGATTCATTTTGGGAATTTACTGACTCCTGCCATCCCAATATCAAGTTTACTCCTGGGAAGGATGAGGAAAATTAACTACTCGTTCTTGACGTTATGGTTACCAGACATAACAGTAAATTTACTACTATGATTTATAAAAAAAAAGACTTTTATGGGATTAGGTGCCAATTTTTACAGCTATCGCCTGTATGATTTTAAGATTAATTCTGTTGCTACTCTTTCATAGGGTCCTGTCCCTCACCGCTAGTTGGAAACTTTCACGATGAAGTCACCATTCTTTTAGAATATCTTAAGCACAATTATTTTCCTCGTAAGATAGTTTCAATAACCTCAATAAAATAAAGGAAAGATAAATTAAAAGTTTTTCCACTGAGCGTTATACTCTTAGGGGTTACCTAAACTAACCTTTCACGCTAAGTTTCCTTACTGATATGATGTCCACTTTAGAATAGAATTTACGAGTATAATTCTAAAACATTTTGGTACATTGAATGTGAAACTTGTTCCTGTCAACCCTGTAACGATTGCCTCTATTTTTAAATCTAAGGATCAGCTTTCTTCTACGATGTCCTCCGGAGTAGTGTATAACAATTCGTGCCCCAAGAGTAACTCTGAGATTTAAAAGTGGGATCCGCTCGGAGGCTTCTAAAAGTACGAATTGATTCTCATAGTGGGGTAAGTTTTTGTACAGGGCAAAAATCTCCAACCAGCACTCCAACATAAGAAATCACGCGAAGTATTGTAAAACTCCCATTGGAAGCAAAGATTTCTGCATAACAGGACGAACTTCAGGTCAACTGGAACTACCAACACTCAAGTCGGTAATGATAAAACAGCTTGTTTCGAAATTCAACGATCAGACTTTGGCTGTTTCTTCATGTCTTTCATAATAATAATAAAGCTTTTGATATTTTGATTTTCTTTTGTACACCTCATTTTCTGTATTTGTGTCGTACTGACAGGTTGGCTCTATACCATTAACCATTTATTCATTTATTTATCTATTTTCTTAATATTATTTTAAATTGTAGTGTTTTAAAATATAAATCTTATGTTCTATTTGTTTTAATAAATTTCTAAGTATTTTGACTCTTCCTCGGTGTCCTTTGTGTATAATTTCCCTTTTAAATCGCTTATCGTTTTTATGTTCTGAGTTTGCCTTTGTGCGTTTTTTCTGCAGTTTTTATTGTCTCAATATATATATATATATATATATATATATATATATATTATATATATATATATATATATATATATATATATATATATATATATATATATATATATATATATATATATATATATATATATAGATATATATATATATAGATATATATAGTATATATATATATATATATATATATATATATATATATATATATATATATATATATGTATATATATATATATATATATATATATATATATATATATATATATGTATTTATATATATAGTATATATGTATATACATATATATATATATATATATTAATATATATATATATATATATATATATATATATATGTATATATATATATATATATATATATATATATATATATATATATATATATATATATATATATATGTATATACATATATTACATATATATATGTATATATATATATATATATATATATATATATATATATATATATATATATAATATATAATATATATATATATATATATAATATATATATATATATATATATATATATATATCCATATATATATATAATATATATATATATATATATATATATATATATATGGATATATATATATATATATATATATATATATATATATATATATATATATATATATATATATATATATATATATATATATGTATATATATACAATATACTATGTATATATATATATATATATATATATATATATATATATATATATCTATATATACATATATATATATATACTATATATATATATATACTATATATATATATATATATATATATATATATATATCTATATATATATATATATATATATATTGTATTCTAGGACCCCTGATGGATTTTGAAACGTTGGGAATACACATGTAACCAAATCAAACGATTATCAAGAATATTCCTGTCTGCTCTCCTGTTTTGTAGTCTATATTCGGGCATTCCTCTGCCTTGCACATTGATATATATATATACTATATATATATATATATATATATATATATATATATATATATATATATATATATATATATATATATATATATACATATACATATAGATTTTCAGACATACCCATTTATAAACTACGAGAGTCATTGCTAATTAAAAGACCATGTTAACCATTACAAAATTAATATTTCAATTATGGAAGTAGAGATATATTCTGTCACAATCCCTGAGGCCTTCAAAAAAAATATTATAGTAGAGATAAAGGCTGGCCTGAGTGGCCCCTTTCCCTACTTAATGAAGTTAATTAAATTTCTTTTGTCTTTCCCGCTAATATTTTAACACTAATGTCCCCCATCTCACTGTTTTTTTTTTTAACTCTCCCTAGACAGTTAAGTACAAATGAAGATAGATGGAAAGAAAGATTTATAAAGTTTGTTTCATCATATATATTTTATATTAAGGTTTTATGTCGTTTTTAGTAAGACCAAAACTATATTTTTTTCGGTATAACCCTATTTATTTTATTTATTTATTTATTTATCTATTTTTGCTGTTTGTGAAATTTTTGTTATCATTGGCCACCATTTTTTTCATTTGTTACTTATTTTCTTTTGAAACTTTCATTAAACCATTGAATTTCTTTTAAATCCTTTTCACACCACTCAAAAGCGTCGAGAGCTTAGTCTAATTTGTAGAAAAATAATCTTTTTCAGTGTTTTTTGGTTGACTGATAAAAATAACAGGGAAAATCCTCACATGTCAAGTGAGTTACCAGTATCTGTAAATTCTATAAAGTATTACTATATGCGTACTTTCGATTTTTATGTTCATGGTGAGAACTGTTTTTTTAGTTTTATCTTAAAATTAATAATAATAATAATAATAATAATAATAATAATAATAATAATAATAATAATAATAAAATAACAGAACATAGACAGATTCAGTGGCAAAAGCCCTCCACTGGAGCCTGTGCAAGAAACTCAGCTACCTCAGTAATAAGTGGTACAGCACCAACCTGAGGGATGATAGAAAACGATCAGCAAATCCTCTTGGACTATGGTATCAGAACGTAGGGTGATACGTGCAAATAGACCACGTGACGTTGAAGTCAAGAAGAAAGTATCACTCATTGATGTCTCAATACCATGGGACACCAGAGTGAAGAAAAAGAGATAAAAAATGGATAAGTATCAAGATCTGAAAATAGAAATAAGAAGGATATGGGATATGCCAGTGGAAATTGTACCCATAATCATAGGAGCACTAGGCACGATCCCAAGATCCCTGAAAGGAATCTAGATAAACTAGAGGCTGAAGTAGCTCCAGGACTCATGCAGAAGAGTGTGATCCTACATATATATACATATATATATATATACATATATATATATATATTATATATATATATATATATATATATATATATATTTATATATATGTGTGTGTGTTTATATATATATATATATATATATATATATATATATATATATATATATATATATACATATATATATATATGTGTATATATATATATATATATATATATATATATATATATATATATATATATATATATATATATATATATATATATATCTATATGTATATATATATATATATATATATATATACTATATATATATATATATATATATATATATATATATATATATATATATATATATATATATATATATATACATAATATATATATATATATATATATATATATATATATATATATATATATATATATATATATATATATATATATATATATATATATATATATATATATATATATATATATATATATATATACATATATATATATATATATATATATATATATATATATATATATATATATATATATACTATATATATATATATATACATACATGCATACATACATACATACAATTTTTTTATGGGCTACTACTTTGGCTCAGCGATGTTTCTGAGTAAATGGCCAATCAATATTCATATTTTACAAATTACAGGTTTTTGGGATTGTAATTTCAGCAAGAGCCGCCACAACCACTCAGCCATCATGAGATATACTATTCGTATTGATTTGACTCTTTGGTAAAGTTGTCTTTGACTTAAGGCTTTGTAATCAGAATCGAATTAGAATTTTTAGTATATCCTAGAAGCCTGTCTAACCCATCTCTTGACTTCGCAGGTAAATAAATCTCATTGTCTACAATTTGCTATTTCTTTACAGGGTGCTTTCCTAGAGACATGGAGATACTCGTATAGTAGCTAGGTAAGTAATGAATTTCAATATTGTTTGCAATCGTATCTTTTTGTATTCATACATATTAAGTGAATATCCTTTTTACGTACACGATTAAGCAATGAGCCTATACCGATAGATACCAATATTTGCCAGGTATTAGAACACAATTCTAGTGCAATAACTCGGAAGAGTGCAAGACTTTAATAAATGTTTTTGGTTTTCGTCTCCGTGCAGACATGCATTTTAAATAGGCGACAATTTACATTCACGCTATTATACTCAACAGCAAAAATTTGAACCCGCCATTAACCTAACCAGTCATAAACCGATTTTCATTTTTCCAGAATTATCCGCATTTCCATTTTATTCCTAGAGACATATATGAAATGAGCTGTCAGATCTTAAGACGACACTACAATTGACTTGAACGGTCATAACCATCCCATCATTGTCGATAAAATTCCTATCTCCAAGACTGCTTTGGTAACAAGAAAGAATCTTTCCTTTCCACATTTATTTAACACTTCCCAAAGACATGCACTAAATAAACTCATTATTATTATTATCATTAGGAAGCAGACCCTCTTTCAACCATACTTTATTAAAAGTAATGGCTGCTTCAGCAGCGTTACGCTAGTAGAATCTTATTTATTTTTCGAATAGCGGCTTTTCCCGTTCTACTTAAACAGACTAGTGGGGCGCCTAGCAGGTCATTATCAAATAAAGGGTCAAGATCGGGGTATATATTTCAATTTTACAGATAAACTATATCATTGTAATTAAAGTCATTCTCTCTCTCTCTCTCTCTCTCTCTCTCTCTCTCTCTCTCTTGTAGCGAGCTTTCGTCTGGAGCTGCCAGGCACCCTTTAGGCTGGGAAGCTGAGTGTGGACTGCTTTTAGTGGAAGGATGGATAGATGGGTAGGGGGGATAGGATAGAATGAGGGTTTGGTTGTAACTGATTTAAACCCCTGAGGGGTCCCCCAGAGAAGTCTTGTTTTTGAAGGGGGGATAGGGGGGCGAAAGAAGAAAGGTATAAGGTAAGAGAAGTGAGTTAAAGTTTGGTACAGACCCATTTTTATGTCTTTCGGTGTTTCATTTTCGTGCATGTGTGTGTTTTTTCCCGTCCTCTTCATATTTGGGGTCGTCAGCAGGGTGTCTTTCCCATGCTAATCTCCTATTGGCTGGTGGCGGTAAGTCTGCTTTTTCATTGGGGTCGCTTGTGCCAGGTCTCTCAAACCACTTTCGCCGTGTTGATGGTTGCATAGCTGCAACCTTCTAGACCTCCTGAGCTGTGCGATGATTGTCCAGGGTGTTGGCGTTAACGCTGCTAATTTGATTTTTCACTGGCTGCAGAGTCTGTCATTTCAGGGGCGTTGTCTTCCATTAAGTTGTCGTGATCGGTGGTGTCATACTCGTGGTGAGGAGAAATTCTTCGTATTTAATGTTAGTTTTATTTGCTGGATGAGAAGCGCCTCTAGCAGGCTTTGTGTTCTGGATGATCCCATCCCGGGAGATAGCCTCTTGATGTTTGGTGCCGGCACGGTTCTTGATAGACCCCTCTTGGGCATGGCAAGGATATCCTTTTAGACGGGCACATGCTGGTCATACCTATGTAGGCGTCGCTGTAACAACTGCCGAGACTGGGTATGTATACTGGTATGCCACATACGTCTCCTTAGCTTCAGGGGGTCTTGTACTTTTTGGGGAAGAGTTGTTTTTCATGATTTAGGTTGAGCATCCTCCAATTCTGGTAATATATGAGTAAGTCAATTTTCTTGGTGTCGGGGTCGATCGGGGTTACATGTTCGGAAATGATCTTTTCTTAACGAAGTCCTCTTCTTCACAGTAATGGAAACTCATGAAGGCTTTTATAAATACATATTCAAAAGCACGGCCGTCGGGCCTTCATCACGAGAGCCCCCTCTTCCAACTGCACGACCTGGCAGAAACTCATTAGGAAAACTCAACCGCATCTCCAAAAGTACTCGTGAATATGGGTATTCAAATAAGTAATCAGTAGAGAAGGTCTGCACAGCCCTGGTAGAAAATGGCATGGTAGGTGAAAGCCCGCAGCCCTGTCCCCAGGATAATATCAAGCTGTATTTGGAAAGACTTTAGGAGTTCCCATTACCGTGAAGGAGAGGACTCCATTAAGAAGATTATTTCCGAAAATGTAACCCCCGTTGATGCCACTACGAAATTTTGACTTAATCATATAATTTTTTACTAGAATCAGAGACGTGTGACCTAATAATGAAAAATAACCCCTCCCCACAGGTACAAGACCCCCTGAAATTGATGTATGTGGTATACCAGTACACATACCCAGTCCGTGGTTGCAGCGGTACCTACGTAGGTATGACCAGCATGCGCCTGTCTAAGAGACTATCCTACCACACCCAAGAAGGGGGGCGCTATCAAGAATCACGCCTACACCAAACAAATCAAAAGGGGGGGGGGGGGGGAAGGCTATCTCCCGGTCTGTGATCATCCAAAACACGTAGATCATTGGGAAGGCCCCTGGTGCCCATCGGTTACGCCAGCTGGAAGCGCTTCTCCTCCAGCAAATAAAGCCAGCACTAAGTATGGCGTAGGAAGAATTTCTCCTCCCCACGCGTATAAGAAGACCTGCCACCGACAATCACGACGACACTACAGAACGAAACACTCTGCAGCCAGCGAAAATCAAATTAGCCGTTACTTCTCGCAGCGTAACACAACGGCCAGCAACGTCACTGCACAGCTCAGGAAGTCCAGTAGATTACAACTACGCAACCATCGACACGGCAAAAGTGGCTTGAGACCTGTCTCAAGTAACCAGTGAAAAAACAGACCTACTGCCACCAGCCAATAGCAGATCAGCATTGGGCAGACACCCTGCTAATGACGGACGGACACCACACCAAAAACAGTCCACCCTCAGTTTCCAAGCCTAGAGGATGTCTGGCAGCTCCAAACGAAAGCTTGCTGCAAGAAAGAGAGAGAAAGAAAGAGAGAGAGAAAGAGAATGACACTGATGACTATTATATAGTTCATCTGTAAAACTGAAATATATTCACCAATATTGACCCTGTATTTGATAATGACCTCCATAGGCACTCAACTAGCCTGTTTAAGTGGCACAGAAAAAGATGCTATTTGACAAATAGAGAAGAATCTACAAACGTAAAACTGCTGAAGTAGCCATTACTTTTAATATATTATTATTATTATTATTATTATTATTATTATTATTATTATTATTATTATTATTATTATTATTATTATTATTATTATTATTATTATTATTATTATTATTCAAAAGATAAATCCTTATTCCTTTCAAAGAATATGGTGTTCATTTGAAAGAAGTCACTGCAAATACCAGGAAATACAGAAGGAAGAAGTCAGATGTAAGAAAAAAATGGTTGAATTAATACAGTTATAGATAAACAGATCAAGATATATCATTAAGATACAAAGTGAATTGTTTTAGGGTTAATCATCCATTGAATCTTTGCTTGAAAAAAACGAACAAGACCAACCTGTTTTAGATATTAATAAAATAATATTCCATGCACTCGACTCCTGACGAAAAGGTCAAAGGATTACCATGTTTACGTTTGCGAAGGGCGTCTTCTGTTGGTGGAAATCTTGATGAAAAGTAAACAAAACAGAAATGGGGAAGAAAACTGTGATCATATTTGCTTTATCAGTTTGTTTTCTTATCCTTCTTTATTGTGGGTTGATGTGTCTTATTATTAATAATAATAATAATAATAATAATAATAATAATAATAATAATAATAATAATAATATTAATAATAATAATAATAATAATCTGTTATTACCTAGTACCAATATATATATATATATATATATATATATATATATATATATATATATATATATATATATATATATATATATATATAGATAGATAGATAGATAGATATATATGTACACACACATATATAATGATCTGAATTAGGAATGATAGCTCCGGCAACGGAGGTTTATTCTGACTGCGACTAAAGGTGGGGGAGAGTCCAATCAAACCTAATCAGTTAAAAAAAAAGGAGTCGCCTGAAGGCCAAATACAAGTTAAGGGAAAAATCGTAAGGAAACTCCAAGGGTTGGATTTACAGGGGATATTATTTATACCTTAACTTTACACTAATAATTCAAGGCGCCAGCAAGGACGCTAATGACCCTGAACGCTTTTGCAATAAAGGGTGTCCGATATGAGCTCAACTTGAATCTTAACGCTCCTCAGAGGGCGAAAAAATTGAATTACTGCTAAAACGTTATTGTACCTAGAAGGGGAGGAATTGTATAAAGATACTTTATAGGGAACCACAGCTCTTAAACTACGTAATCTTCTTAGGGAGGCACAGCTGTGAGGATTACTGAATTGCTATGGAGGATTGCACAAACACTGATACAGGAAAAAGAATGATATTTAAGTTGATTGCCACCACAATTCCGTACTTTACCTTTTTCCTGAGATACTGCTTCGTGAGAACAGGGGGAGCTTGCCAGGTGAACGCTCCGCACTGGGTTAGGGGGTGTGCCCGAGTGTGACCCGAACCCGATTTGGAGCTATGTGAGTGTGAGGCCTAATTGCGTGTGTCGACTCGTTTTATAACCTGTAAAACACAAAAGAGGGCAGCACAAGAGAAACAAGAGAGAAGCGGGATGCGTGCAAGAGAGAGAAAAAGAGAATCAGTGGCTTGTGCTTTATTAAATACTAATTTAAATGGGGAAAGCAAAGGGATTGATAGATATATATATATATATATATATATATATATATATATATATATATATATATATATATATATATATATATATATATATATATATATATATATATATATATATTATGAGGCTTCTCACATCCCCATGATTCATATATACACATTAAGCTACAAAATTTATGTCCTTAATAAATTATGTAATGTCTATATCTCACAATCAATACATTTCATAAATGTTAACCGAAGGAAAGGGAAATTTTTTAATTGATAAGAAATTAGTCGGCTCAGGGGCCTGAACCACTATGAAGTTGTCAAGTCGAGGAGGTCGATGCCGACCCTTAAAAAAGCATATATATATATATATATATATATATATATATATATATATATATATATATATATATATATATATATATATATATATATATGTATATATAGCTTAGTGCAAGGAGCCAGAAGTCAATCCATATTAATAATTATCAATAAAGGGAAGAGGACACACACAAATGTACAAGCTGTCTTTATTGCGACGTTTCGTAATTATCCAATTAATTACATCATCATGCTGTTAAAATGAAAAATAAAATTCCTAGTAAAATTTCAAAAACAAAACTAAACATTAAAAATTCAGAAATGTAAAAGCTAAAAAATTATTCTTACAAAGTGTACGAAATATACACATTAAAATTAAAGGAATTAAATTATTTAAAAGGACATACATTAAAATGAAAGGTAAATGAACATAAACAAAAATTGACAAAAATTGAAAGCAGCAGTGAACAGAGTAACAGAGGTTAAGGATCGACCTAGAGGAGTGACAGCGTTAAAATAAACATGAATAAACAACACAAGTCAAGACAAATACAGAGGGGAGGAGGACGTATGAGTGTTCAATGACTAACAAGTTGTTTAATAAAGAGAGATTCCAGAATAACAAGGTCTTGCGGGTTAGCGGTATGGACTAAAATGTCGAAGTCTTTATTATCGACATGTGTTTTACAAATTTTGGAGTGATTTCTAATATTGGAGTGTCTGGGTTTGCAATTCTGCTGCCAGCATAGAAGCTTACGCCATGTAAGCTTACGTACTGACAGCCCTGTGCCTACAAGACATTTGTTTGGCGGCCTCTGATTGGCTAGTACTGGGAGGTAGGGCGCTCACTCAGTGTCTCGTATTTTCGTCTGTAGCTTAGAAAACTAGCAATATGTTTATATTTCTTCAATTATCTCACGCTTTGCACAAGATAGGACATTTTTTGTCATATCCTTGGACTCAGTAATAATTGTTAATTGTACAACAAAATCACCTTTTCCTGAAGTCAATAAGATAAAACACAAAGGAATTACAACGAGTAAAAGTGAAGAGAGAAGCATTTAATTCTTTATACCTGTTTTTACGTATCATTGGATTTTTCATGATTCAAGCGATCAAGATAAGCTAAAACTTGTTTTCATGCAATAAATTCACCCTGAATACACTGGTACTTTCAGATTTTAGATGTGTGTGATATGTGAAGAGAAAATGAAGAATATGTCTTACTATGTTGCATCTGTACTTGACTCAGCCTAATAGGAAAACAATCTTACTTAGTTCACGGTTGTTCTTTACTTCACTGAGCTTATTATTTCATATCCCTTAAATATGTCTCTGATATCTCTTCGTTTGAAAATATATTCATGTAAAAAAATTAGAAACAATATTCTGAAGCAACCTGATTAAATCTTAGGCTGAGTTAAAGAGTGTGTATCTGTCCATAGAGTTCAACTTATTCCCTGGACTGATTTTCCCACGGCCCGGATTTAAAATGTTCGACAGTCATAATGAGAATTCTGTGCATTTATTTACAGTAAATATAATGACATAACACGGTAAATATTGTAGAAATTGCATCCTTCTTATATCGCAAATTGGCAACTCAAAGCTCTAGCTGATATGACCTAAGCAATGATGTCTTGTTAAACTTGATTAATTTACGGATTCAACATAACACATATTCTTCATTATCTCTTCACGTATCACACTCACCTAAATCTAAAAGCACCAGCGTATTCAGGGTGAATTTATTGTATGAAAACACAATTTTTATCTTATCTTTATCTTATGAATGATGCAAAATCCAATGATAAGTAAAACAGGTATAAAGAATTAAACGGTTCTCTCTTCTCTTTTACTCGTAATTCATTTGTGTTTTATCTCATTGATTTCAGGAAAAGATGATTTAGTTGTACAATCAATACCGAATCCTATGGTATGACCAACAGTTTCTTATCTTTGGTCCCCCTCCCTGGACCTGTTCGCCACCAGTCTGAACAACAAGCTCCCGGTGTTCTGCTCCCCAGTGCCCATTTCAGCAGCAGTATGGGAGGATGCCTTTCAATACCCATGGGACGGCATAGACCTCTGTGCATTCCCTCCGTTCTGTCTGATCAGGCAGGTCCTAAACCACCTCAGGATCTCTAGGGGAATGTTCATGACCCTAGTGACCCCTCTGTGGCCAGACAGGGAGTGGTTCCCAGCCCTGCAGGCCGCAGCAGTTCAAGATACGTGGGAACTACCGCAAAGGTGGGACCTCACATCGAGAGGTTCCACAAAGGCCTCCAAGCCCTGTGCCTTCACGGTTGGAGGTTGTCAAGCAACCACTAGTGAGGAGAGGATACACTCGGAGGACCATCTCCCATATGTCGGGCTACCTACGGAAGTCGTCAGCGGCAGTGTACCAGGTCAGATGGAAGACTTTTATGGACTGGTGCAAGGGCCAGGGCCTCAAGCCCTTGGAGGCCAAGATCACCCACATAGCTGACTTCCTAGCCCACCTGAGGGCGTGAGGGCCTCTTTGGGCCAGGTCTTCCATCTGAGGGGCCTAGATCTGGGTGGCTCCAAGGACCTGGCCATGTTCCTGGCCAAGACCCAGAACCCATCAGTCTGGGACGACAGGTTCGTGGAGTTCTCGATTCTGGCTCTCCCGAAGTCTGAAGACCTCAAAGATCTCTTCTTGTGTCCAGTTCGGGCGGTGAGGAAATACTTGAGCAGGACGGCTCACCTCAGGCCAGGAATCAAGAACCTCTTCATCACCACAGGCCGAAATGAGAAAGCAGTCTCCAAGAACACTGTTTCATATTGGTTGAGAGACATAATCAAGAGGGCTTACCAGGGGGCTGGGTTCCCTGCGCCGAAGAACGCTAAGCCTCATGACGTCAGAGGTATCGGGACCTCCCTCTCGTTCTCAAAGAATATGGCTGTCTCCTCGTGCAGTCCACTTTCAGAACCCATTACCTGAAGGACTGCACGAGGAGGTCCCTCGACTCCTTTGAGATCGGCCCTGTGTTAGCGGGGCAGCACAGAGTATAACCCCTCCTTCCCCCCCACCACCCCCCGGGGTAGGAGGGTAGGATAGGTGTGGATATGTGTATGAATGGCAGTTCCCTATGTGATCCCTGTTCCTTCCCTTTCCCCTTAAGTGCCTTCCCCTCCCTTACCACACACACACACACCACACACACATATATATAATATATATATATATATATATATATATATATATATATATATATATATATATATATATGTATATATATATATATATATATATATATATTATATATATATATATACTATATATATATATATATATAGATATATGCAAACAGAAAGACAAAGCTATGGTGTTGTGTCTTTTGAATGTGAGAAAGAAGAAACAAAGCCAGTTGCAAAGCTAAACTAAAAGTTGTAGGTAGGCTTCATAACCACACCCATGCACCATCTAAAGCAATAATTGAATCTGTTAAACTATCCAAAGGGTCAAAATGTGAGCCATCGAAAGAGAAGAAACACCGCAGTAAATACTTTCTGAAGCTTGTGGAACCACTGATGAAGAAACGGGAGCAATTCTACCACCAATTCATCATTTAAGACGTAACATTAGACTCCATCAACAATGTTTGTCTCGCTCACGGCCATTGCCTTTAAATACCCAAGAACTTGTTTTAACAGCTGAGCATACCAAAACACAAGATGGTCAAGATTTTCTGCTTTGAATAAATTATTCATAAAATTAGTTGTTCATCCTTTTTTCAAAATTTTCAAAATTTTCTATACTCTCGGGGCTAGTTGTCCAGGGGGGTAGGTGTCCTCGGGGGTAATTGTCCTAAGGGGGTAATTGTCCATGGGGGTTAATTGTCCTGATACGGGGAAATACACACCTCATACAATCAATTGTCTTCCTATAACGAATGAGATATCTAGCACTCATTATATGAGACGTACGACCTAACAAAGAACACGATATTAACAGTTACACTTGTTGGCAGTAAGTGGAAACTTAGTTCCATGTTAGATAGGTGCACGCAGCTCGGCGGCGTTTGTCATTCAATCGCTCGCCATCACACTCGAATAACACAGAACTCTTTGAAATAACACTTAATCAGAATGTAACACAAAATGAAATCTTACTTAACATTATGTGCTTGTAGTCAACAGATGTCAAAATAAAATGCCATAAAATACACGTACTATTCTCAGCTGTAGCCAGTCGAAACTAATCACCTAATCAACTGAATAATTCAAGACTTTTCTAGCAATTGCTAATTTCCTTTTAAGCTTGTAACAAGTTCTAAGATCTTAAGTCAAGGTTGTCACTTTCATAGTTGCAATGAAAATTTACAAAATCCAAAATTTTGGAATTGTCAAAACTGTTTCCTTAGGCATAACCTACACAATCGGGGACTAATGGCATACAGACTACAAATAAGAACGTGAGAGTACACTCATTTAGAATGACCAAATATCATTAACCGAGAAGAAGATTGAATATAACACGTATTATGTTCATGAATAGATATAATATCCAAAAGGAAAGTCAGAAGATATAAAATTACAAGAGCATTAACTAGCTTCGTGGTACTGATGATGTTACTTCTATTAATCACAATAGCAAGGCAAAGTGCTACCACACTGCAAGCAATCACTTATCCTAGAAAATTAAAATAGGGACATAAGAATAAAGATCGCGAACTAATATTAACAAAAGTACAACAATGCTATGCAGTGGAGCACTGTAAGTGAGCTTGAGAGTCACTGGCATACAGTGATATGATACCCCAATTCCTGAATGAAATATTAGTAATTTTACTAGCAAAGGTTACACTTCAAAGCACAAAACTTCTCTGGAAGATTAATTCTTCCATATTACATGAAACTGTTTTAAGCTTAAACATTATGTTTGAGAAGGAAAATTCTTTCAGCGTTTTAGTTATATAACAAAAATTACTCACTTTAGTCGGTTCACTTAAGGTGAATTCTTAGGTGAGCCCTATGCTTACCAGAACTTTGTTTGGTGGCCTCTGATTGGCTAGTACCGGGAGGCTGGCAGCGCTCTCAGTGTCTCATATTTTCGTCTGTCGCTTAGAAACCTAACAATATAACAAATTCTTAGTAATTTGTATTTTTCCTAGCTATACTTACCTCGAACTGCTTTTATAGGAGATACCAGGATTTGTCAAATCTGGAACTGACCAGAAAATTCTGGTTATTTGCCCTAACCATCAGGTCCATGCCCCGAGGGTCGAAGCTCGCCTGACGTCTGATCTCTCTCGCCCGTCTTTCCTCGTATGCCTAAAATAGCCTAGTCTCCTACCCTAAAGAAAGTGGGGACAGTAGGGAACCTAGTTTCCAAGCAGTTCGAGGCAAGTATAGCTGGGAAAAATACAAATGACTAAGAATTTGTTATTTGTTTCAGCTTGGTATACTTCCCCTGAACTGCTTTTATAGGAGATTGAGTCCGTAGGAGGAGGGAGACCATAGGGGAGGAGAGGCCCGGGAACTGGAGGGGGCTGTAACCTAAGACGGGAACCCCGATGGACCTGGCAAAGCAAGCCCGAAGCAAAACTAGAACAAGTCCTGTAAGGCAATGGTTTGAACTGAAAACTGTCAGATGTGTGTGTGTGGTGTAAATATATCCATCAAGCACTAATCTGTCTTTTCCTCTACAACTTCTGATGAATTCCAAGTTGCTTAAGGGATATCGGTTGTTTCACTAAATACCAAGAGAATAAAGAAATTCAGCTTGAAACCATTTAAGAAAAAATTTAGCTCAGGAACAATTTCAGAAATTATTTAATTGCACTTAAGAGCAATTAGGAGAGTAACGACAGTTTAAGGAAAAAATCTTTTTGTATACAATTGCACTTATAAAAGTAACGTCATTTTAAGAAATTCTAGTTTGTTAAACGTTGTTAACCATTTTAGGGGGTAGTTGTCCTAAGGGGTAGTTCTCCTTGTGGGTGGGGGGTTGGGTAATTGTCAACGGGGGGTATTTCCCTATTTTAACACAATAAGGAACGGCAACGACACCATTTGCTGTATCATCACCTCATACTAATGTAGCAGAGTAGCTAACTCACTGATTTTAAATCTTCATTTGCAAGATGAATGTATAACACTGGAATGCTTGATGAATTAAACCACTTATATTTTGCAAAATCACATTGTATGCGTGTAAGGATAACGTGTGTAACTCCTGCTTAACGTAAATTCTCTTGAATTTATAATGTCAGTAAAGTATAATTCGCCGTGTGTGTGACCTTGAGCCCAACTGTTTCATTGGATGGTGAACATTGTGTAGAGATTCGCTCATAGTAAGTTGAATTCTCTTGTCCCCGCATTGTAACCTTGACCATTCGTCACTTAAAGATCAACAAGAGGTATTTGCTTTGTCTTTAAAACAGCCGCAGTTTTGACACTTAGCGATGATGCTCCTATTTTGTCTGTTTACATTCATTCTTAAATTAGCAAAGCAACTAACATTACACTGAGAGAATAAGCTCTATGTGACATAATTGTGTGCATATACATTGTGGATATGTAAACTCCTGTTTTACTATTAACTTAGTCACACAAACCCATTGATGAATTCACCCAAGACTTTGAGTCCTGTTTGAAATCTGGACGCGTTGTATCATTTCTTTTAACAACACATTTCAAGTCGTGAGAAGACCTGTGTTTGGGTGATAAGTGTTTGGAAACCACTGTCCGTTCCCAAGTTGAAACTTAGCTGCACGTACACCTTTTGTGCCGTGTCTGCATATTGTTTCGCACTTGTACAGTGCCACTTTTGGAGTCTTTTGAGTTTGTGGAGACTGGTTAGAGTGCCAGTAGTTAAGATAGTATTCTTGTGTTCCTTGTATACGAGTGTCACCACCGCTGACACATTTGCAAACTTTATAGTGCCATTTGGAAAGCGTAGTTCTTTGCTGACTGGTGAGAGTGCCAGTAGTTGAAGAAGGCAGTTTGCTCCTAGCGTGTGAGTGGCACCTCTGTTGACGCATTTATGCACTTTTACAGTGCCATTTGAAAATCTTAGTGCATTGTTGACTGGTGAGAGTGCCAGCAGTTGAAGGAGGCAATTTGCTACTTGAATGTGAGTCTCACCGCCGCCGACACATTTATGAACTTTTATAGTGACATTTGGAAAGCCTTAGTGCTTGACTGACTGGTGAGAGTGCCAGTAGTTAATGCCACCATTACCACCGAGCTAATCAATGCTCCTGTAATTGTATATCTTCTGATTTCCCTTTTAGAAATTATATTAATAAAGGAGTGTACTCTAACTTTTCTGTTCATAGTCTGCATGCTTAGGTTGCTCAAAAGCAGAATTATGAGAATTCCAAAATTTTGATTTTAAGAATTTGCATTAACCCCGGCATTGCAACTATGACTATACATACATATATAAATATATATATACTACAAACACACACACACACACACACACACACACACCCATATATATATATATATATATATATATATATATATATATATATATATATATATATATATATATATATATATGTATATAATATATATATATATATATATATATATATATATATATATATATATTATATATATATATATATATATATATATGTGGGTGTGTGTGTGTGTGTGTGTGTCTGTGAATAATTGAATAATTTGATCATGAAATATATAAAACATGGTGTCATGTATAAATAACTGCAATGCCACGGAGGAAAATGAAAACACGAGCACTGCCGAGATCTTTCGGTTTTAACAAGACTTAAAGAGTCGTTAAGACCGAAAGATCTCGGCAGTTCTCGTGTATTAATTTTCTTCCGTGGCATACTATGAGTTTTTATAACGTCACCATGATTCTTATACAAATTTCCTTAAATTTCCAATTAGCTCTACCTCGGAATTAATATATTTTCATATAAATCACGTTAAGTGAAAATTTAGATTCATGTTGAAACGAATATTAAATTTAGGAAAACCACCAATATGAAATCATAATTGAATAACATTCCGATAAAAAAATAAATCTTAAAGGACCATTACACATAAAACCTAATTGTAGACGCATATATTTATTTCAAATTAAGTCTGATACACATTTCTCTGGCTTTCAGCTTTGTCAGAGATGCTAGAGAAACTCTCCAACACGAAATGATATTCTGTTCCAACAAGCGGTGAATAAATTCAAGTCTCCATAAGTACCCTTGTCTGGTCAAAGAGGAATTTTGTAACAGTCAAAGAGACTTGTTATTCATCATTACAGTGAAGCATAAATCCATATAATGGCTATTATAATTATTATTATTATTATTATTATTATTATTATTATTATTATTATTATTATTATTATTATTATTATTATTATTATTATTAATTATAAAAAATACACAGTAGCATGACACTCGAGATGGGGAAAATTCCGGTTATGTATATGTATTCCATGTATATTTAAAGATAAATCGGTCCGTGAATTTTCGGAAGTTTGTTCGATATCCCTTTGGATTATTATTATTATTATTATTATTATTATTATTATTATTTTTTTTTTTTTTTTTTATTATTATTGTTTATTGTTATTTATTATTATTATTATTATTATTATTATTATTATTATTATTATTATTTATTGTGTCCCAGGTTCTCTGTATGGTGTGCACTGAGTTTTCATTAGCTGAACAGAGGATTAAGTCCCTGAGTCAAGCCGTCATGCAGAGGTAGAAGCTCGCACTGTTCTTCGCGTGCGGACGCTGGAGACCGGGAGTGTGGTATTGGGCAGGTCATTGCCGGTAGATAGGGGCACCTGATTGGTCCGTTCGATCGGCTCTGGGTTGCTGGCGGGCGGCGCCCTACGCGCCACCGTCGGGAGGAGTGAAGTCTCTTGAGTGGTGTTGAGGCTGGGTCTCTCCTTCCCGATGTGTGGAGCCTCCAAGAGGCGGAGGCGACGGTGGTCTGCCGCCTTATCGATAATTCCGATATTAGGAATAATGTTCTTTCGAGTTATCCTGGTATTGTGGACGTTTTTAGCATGATTATGGATGGCGCCTTCCTGAGCGTGGCAGGATATCCTCTTGAAAAATCGCATCGCTGTCATGCCAATATAGGCGCCGGGGCATTCCCGATCGGGGCATTTGTATTGGTAGACAACACTGGTTTTCTTGAGAGGGTCCTGCACCACGGGGGCTGGATTGTTCTTCATAATCAGTTCCTTTCGATGATGTTACGAAGGGCTCGCTCGTCCTCTTTATATTTCTTGTGAAATATTCCCTTGTAAAAGAGAGTGACGTCTTCAAGGGCGGCGGGGCGGGGCTCCTGCTGGTACCACTTATCGATGTTTCTGCGAATGGCTTTTTCGACGTCCCGGTTGGAATACCCGTTGTTAATTAAAACTTGGGCAACACGTTCTAATTCAGTGTGTGTGTCCCTCCACGAAGAGCAGTGTGAGAGAGCTCTCTTGATGAAGGCGCTGATTGCAGTGCGTTTGTATCTCTCTGGACACTCGCTCTCGCCGTTCAGGCACATGCCCAGGTTCGTGGGTCGTATACACTTGTGTTACGAGGAGTTCTTCTTGTTGCCCGACGAAGACGTCAAGAAAGGGGAGGCGACGGTCAAGGTAATGCTCGATGGTGAAGTTGAGTCTGCTGTGGTCGTGGAAGGCTTGTCGCAGGCGCTCTATTTCTTCCACCGTGCTGGCACTGATGAAGGTGTCGTCAATATATCGGACGTACAGAGACGGTTTCTCGAGAGGAGAACCCATCGCTACACCATCTTTTTGTGTGTACATATGGCCTCTGTGGGTGGAGAAAGGGGCCTTTTTTATACAAATCTCAAGGAGTTTTTGGAGGGCCCTCCGTCAGTCAAAGGATCTTAATAAAACCAATATTAAATTTATTAATCTCCTATTGTATAATACACTGTATGCAAACTCCCCCCTACAACCTTTCTCCAACCCCTTTTTTGGGAGAAACTACTTCAATCCTCTTTCTTTCTTCGAGTTAACTGCCGACAGACCTTAATTCCATGCACGGTCCTGAGAGAAATGCCAATCCTCGCCAGAGGCAAGTCAGCTGGCAAAGGATCGACCATGTCGGCGGCGCCATCTTGTAACGTGGGCCATGAGGTCGCCATGCCCGAGCGACATGCCTACTACTGCCATCTGGACCCTCATAATCTCCAGAGGTTATAAGAGGCTCCAAATTTGCAAGCTCAGCATTTGAATTCATCAGATGCTCTTCCAGGACTTATGTCCAGCCCCTCCACCTTCTTCTTGAACTGCCCCATCTTTGGCAGGTGGTTACTGTGTACCTATACTCGGTTTTTTCCATCTGTCCACCCGCCTAGGGTGTTTGTGTATGGTAACACTGCGTCCAGGGCTTTAGATAGTTACATTAGCTTACATTCAACAATTATAATAATGTCCTATTTCGAATATTAACGATGCAATTCGCATACAGTAAATTATTAAAACACTTTTCAGTTACAAATGTACACCCAGATATCCTTTTATTTACCTAAAACTTACACATAGTGTAAATATCTAAAGCCCGGGACGCAGTGTTACCATACGCAAACACCACAGGCGGAAGGACAGATGGAAAAAAAACAGAGCATATTTCTAGTGAGTCAGGTCACTTGCTACCCCATAACTGACCTCCCTGACGATGGTAAAGCGCCTGGTTTTAAGGTTTTAGTCAGTCACATCACTGTTAGCTATTACTGTTTGCTTTTCTGTTTCTTTTTCATTGTGCAACATACCTACGGTGAGACCTGTACTGCCTTTTATGTGTGCTGTTTCAAATTGCAAAGCATCTAAATGAAGTGTAACGTGAACAGTTAAATTGCAACTTACCAGAATCTAGTTCATTTACAGGCAGCCTCTGTGCAACTCCTCGATTCCTTAATTAGACGCCTCATTCAAGAGAAGTAATCATAGGTGTTTTCAATTACAGATTAGGAGTTAGTCAGCTGTGGTTTCTGAAATCATCTTCGGTGCAATATTGGCTTCCCCACTACACTCTCCTTACAGCACCCTTTCAACCGGGCTTCTGTTGTGTTTTCCTTCAAGAATATAGAACACATTGCTTCTTTCATCATGTAGTGAAGGAATATTGTATTCTGGCCCAGTTACACCAACCATTCTTATATGACTTCTTATTGTAAATATAACTAGTTAAGTTAAACCCCAGCGTTTACATAATCACTCCCCTTTTGAAGCACGTCTTCAGTCGTATTTCATTGTTCAAGGCCAGAGTTTGATACTTTGCAGGTAAATTTGTAATATATATATATGTATATATATATCTAGGTATGATAATATATATATATATATATATATATATATATATAATATATATATATATATATATATTATATATATATATTATATATATAGGGTCCACCAATGAATCGGGAAGATTTTCAAAATTAATTAGTTATTGAAAAAATAGATTTTAACAATTTAATTATACATAAATGGAATCTACATTCTTTATCATTTTTTTTAAATGAAGAAGCAATACTATTTTTTTAAAAATTACTCCTTTCAAATGGGTACCATTAGTGGCATGGCATTCTTGGAGTCGGACGTAAAAGTTCTCCATGACTTCTTGCAGCATATTTACCGGTATTTTCAGTCTCGTTTGCAATGCGTTCTTTGAGAGCCGGAACTGTTTTAGGTGGGTCACTTACGAACACTTTCGTTTTAAGATAACCCCGTAAAAAATAGTCACAAGCACTCAAATCGGGTGAACGAGGGGGCCAAGGAATACTGACGTCTGAAAGTAAGGTTTACCCTCCCTCCCACAGTGCTACCCCCCATTGCCTCTTCATTTAAAAAAATGGTAAAGAATGTAGATTCCATTTATGTATAATAAAGTTGTTAAAATCTATTTTTTACAATAACTAATTAATTTTCTAAATCTTCCCGATTCATTGGCGGACCCTGTATATAAGCGAATGCCCATAAAAAGGGGGGGGGGGGGTGGGGGGAAAAATGATAGTCCAGAAATCCACGCGCTTTCATCTTACTAAGAACATTGTTAAGGAGCGCTAATGAAATACAATTGGAGAGAAAGGTCTCAGGTACAAAACA
>NC_061098.1:49828589-49833589 GCF_015104395.2 Macrobrachium nipponense | reverse complement strand
TGACATCAGTGGTGAGGGAAAAAGTATTAGGGTCAGGTCATTCAGACCTCACATGAGAACAGTGAACCTCCGCCACTTCGAGGGCAACTTTCTGTTAATTACTTCGGGGACTGTAATACAAATGAATACAATGAAAAAGGGGGCTCTAGCCCCTTAAATGCAGATGACCCTATATGGGATTTCGCATATGGCCGGTACCTACAGGCTATAAATCTTGTTTGACACGTCGTTAAAATGAAATTAAGCTTTTTTTCCATCATCGCTTCATTGTTGAGGAACAAAAGGAAAGGGGCTAAGTCAAAAAATATTCTCACGGCTTTCTAAATGTTCAAAACAAGAAGGGGTCACCTGTACTGGATTCTGACATGAAGTGTTTTACTCTAGTTTTTTTATTTTTTTTTTCTCCTAATCAAATTCTCCCTCATACTCAAGGTTCCCTACTTTACTCCCTTTAAGTTTTTGAGGTTGGTCGAGGATATGAAAATAAAACGAGTCCAAATAGGCGCTCATAGCAATATATATATATATATATATATATATATATATATATATATATATATATATATATATATATATATATATATCTATATTTTATATATATATATATGTATGTGTGTGTATGTAGTATATGCATGTGTGTGTATAGACAAGATTAAAACACAGCGATGTAACACCTACAACGTCAAAGGGTGTTTGAGAGACTAGGTTTCCATGTTTTTTTAAACGTTTTACAAAAGTCAGTTCACTCGCCTCTTAATGAGCAGATTAAAAGGACCAATTAGAGAAAAAAACCATAATTTCCGGATTTTATTAAAAGCCTCCTCCCTTCAATCTCTTTGTTTGTTAGTTTCTAGTATTCGTTTTTTTTTCCATTAAACTTCATTTTCCAAGTAATGAGAAAGGTATTTTCCCTACAACGTCTTTATGGAAATCTGAATATGAATGGACGTTTTCTACACAACTGAATTCTTTCACATCAGAAGATTTTCCCACATAAATATCCCGGAGCAACATCATTGAGATCAGTCACGTTTTCTCCTTTACCCTTTATGCAAGGAAAGTTTAATGAACTTACATAATCCACGAAAGAGAAAGGTAACGGGGCTAGAGCTGACTTGGTTCTTACCTGGAAAGAAGTAGTAGATCAGCCTTTTAATGATATAACTTTGAAAAGCCAGGAGTAGTATAAAAAAATGGATACCTAATCTATTGGATCTATAACGAAGGTGCAGCATATTCTTACAGCGATCTGGCTTTTTTATTTTGTGTGTATTTCTCGCAAAAAATAATTTGAATATTGTTACGTAGTTCCAACTTACTTATTTACCTTGATTTACTTTTATAGAGATTCTTGGTTCAACAGTGGTTGTCTTTCAGTATGTATGTATGTATATATATATATATGTATATATATATATATATATATATATATATATATATATTATATATATATATGTATATATTATATATATATATATATATATATCATATATATATATAGATATATATATATACTATTCAAATATATAATAATAATAATAATAATAATAATAATAATAATAATAATAATAATAATAATAATAATAGTTTTTATTTTCAGCTCAAGGCCATATACGTACATGGAATATAAAAGAATTGACAATAACATACAGTCTAGATACATAAAATAACATGTATATAAATCAAAGATTAATCGGCTATATCCATATTTGCTGGGTTAGTATAAGATGGTAGGCAAACTAATGGTCATACCCATATTAAGACTGAGAATAGTTAGAAATTTAATGTAAAAACTATATTGATTATAAATCACAGTAATAATGAAAAAAGGAAAATTCCAGTAATGATAATAATCATAGCAATACAGTAATAATGACAGATTCTGCAGATGACATTTTGCAAAACAGAGGTTAAATCATTTAGGGAACAAACGCCTCATTATCCCATCTTCCCCACAATTTAGATCTTCTTCTTGCCTCACTACTTAGGATGCTTTGTATGAGCGAATTGCTGCTGTTTCGCAGTCAGGTGATCAGACTGGACATTGTTCGCCTTACAATGATTTTTAATTGTCCAGGTGGTTTTCTAAGAACATCCGTGTGGAGGAGTGGTAGCAAGGAGTGTTTGTGAGGCGTCTCAAAATGTCATCATGAAGAACAGTCTCCCAAGTTCAGTTCGTCCAAAGGGAACACCCATAGATGCTGTAGCAATACGAGCGGAAGAGCAGCAGTTTCAAGTCTCGGTGACAGAAGGCAAATCTCCTTGCAATCATGTTGCCAGTTGCACATAGTTTACGACGCCTCTATTCTATGTCTGCCATATCTTTTAAGTCGTCCGTGATAATGTGACCCAATTACGGAAATTCGTGCACGAATTTCCAGCCGATGATTTCCGAGGAAAATTTGTGGTTCTGCAATATGCTTAAGCGATCTCGGGAGCAGCGACATTCAACTGGGTCTTGGTATCGTTGTATAGGATATCAAATTCCTCTGCATATTGGCTTCAAGTGTCGATGAGTCGTTGAAGACCTTGCATTGGTGGGGAAATCAGAAACCATATCGTCGGCGAAACAGAGGTTTTTATATAGCTGTTTCATTGATAGTGCGTCCGATTGGGAGTGAGTTCAGTTTGACATTCAAGACATCTGTGTACGTTTTAAACAAGTATGGAGGAGAGAATGCCCCCTTGCCGAATCCCGTTTAGGGAGCTGAAGGAGTGCGACAATACGTTTACCCCATTTGACACAGAATTGCTGTGTGGAGAACCAGCAATATAAAATGCCAATTAGGTATAGGGTTATGCCTCTTTTATGCAGCTTCAGGAAGAGCTTCAGGTAGTTTACTCTGTCAAATGCTTTTTCTCACGTCCACAAAAACTAGGAAAACAGGAGAGGCTGATGATAGGTAAAATAGTTCAGCAATTCTTTCAGTATGTAGATGCAGGTGTTGGTTGAGTGGTTTGCTTAAATCCGAACTGGTTGTCAGTATGTAGTAAGGAAGAGAAGTCTCACTAGAAGAACCGACTCAAGTATCTTCGACGCGATCGTTGTGATTGCAATTGCCCGGTAATCGCCAGGGTCAGAGTAGGGAGTCTGGGAAAAACTGGTGAATTATGCACACATTGAATAGGGCAGCTAGCAAAATGTAAATTATCGGATGGCAGAATTTGAAAGCTTCCGAGGGAAGACCATCGCAGCCGGGTGATTTATTATTAGGTAGGTTGTTTAGCATCGCTGATGTTACCTGGCTCAATACGATCTGCAAAATGAAACTGAAGTTATCAGTAAGGAGGTGATCTACATTCCTCCGGGAGTCTTGATAGTTTTATTCATTCAGGATATTGCTGAAGTGATCGCCCCACATACTTGCGATAGCCTCGTCACGGACTGCTTCCCCTACTACGCTGTGACAGCTTTTTTAGTTTTGGGGGATTTAAGGACTGGATATCTTTCCAAAGACGAGGATAATCACCGATTCTAAGTTTCTAGATATTCCATCGGCTCTTAGTTGTTTATCATTTAATCTGCAGTGTTTAAGAGCAAGTTTGAACTGCGCTCTCGCCGGTCTCATTAGTAATGCAGCGTCCTTCCCTCGTGGTACCATTTTTGCATCCACAGTAAAAACATTTTTTCGTGAATATAAATACGGGTGTTTAACCAAGTCATTTCATCCAGGTAAATACGAGAATTGCCTTGACGAAATCTAAAGGTAGCCCTGCCCGAAGCAAGCATAGTGGAAATTATGTTCGAATATGAAATCATCTAGACCCCTCCTGTGGTGGTCATTTTCTACAATAAATATTATATATATATAATATATATATATATATATATATATATATATATATCATAATATATATATATATATATATACATATATATATATATATATATACAAACCCTTCGTGTGACTTCTATATTGGAGTGTTCGGTTTTCGAGATTTTATATATATATATATATATATATCTATATATATATATATATATATATATATATATATATATATATATATATATATATATATATATAACAAACCTTCGTGTGACTTCTATATTGTAGTGTTCGGTTTTCGAGATTTTACCCTCTTCTTACAAAAACTTAACCACCCCCCGTGAGAATCAATTTGTACTTTTAGAAGCCTCCGAGTGGATCCCTCATAATCGACGAGTTACACTTGGGGCACGAATACTTGTACACCATTCTGGAGGACATCGTAGAAAAAAAGCTGATCCTTAGATTTAGAAATAGAGGCAATCGTTAGAGGGTTGACAGGAACAAGTTTCACATTCAATTCACCAAAATGTTTTGAATTATGCTCGTAAATTTTATTCTAAGAATGGACATCATGTCAGTATGGAACGCCGTGAAAGGTTAGTTTTTTGTGCCATAAGAGTATAACGCTCAGTGAAAAGACTTGTTTCTTTTTTTTTTATCTTATTGAAGCTATTGAAAAGCTTTCCAACTAGAGGGCCCTATGAAAGAGAATAGCAACAGAATTCATCTTAAAATTATAAAAGCTGCAAGTGTAAAAATTACACAATTAAGAATTTCTGTCAATTTAAGGATATGATCTTGGCTCATGACTCCGATGTCTACATCTCCAAATGGTACACGTGAGTGAGACGACTGAAATTCTTTTAGAAATAAGCTTCTTACATGTTTTATAATAAATTTTTACTTGCTCACATTTTAAAACCTTGATGGAACTAGCTGTGCTAAAACACAGCTTTTATTTTTAATGAAATACAAGCAGGTTGATAGTATGGCTCGCCGCTCGGACCTACGTTTACAATATCTTTATGTGCTCCCTGGAGGAGCGCATACTGGACGAATGCCTTCTTAGTTACCATCCTCTTTTTTTTTTATGTACGGTATGTTGACGATACCTTTGCCTTCTTCAGAAGAGAGTATGACTCGGATTCATTTTGGGAATTTACTGACTCCTGCCACCCCAATATCAAGTTTACTCCTGGAAGGATGAGGAAAATTCACTACCGTTTC
>NC_061098.1:49811089-49818589 GCF_015104395.2 Macrobrachium nipponense | reverse complement strand
GGAAGCAGACCCTCTTTCAACCATACTTTATTAAAAGTAATGGCTGCTTCAGCAGCGTTACGCTAGTAGAATCTTATTTATTTTTCGAATAGCGGCTTTTCCCGTTCTACTTAAACAGACTAGTGGGGCGCCTAGCAGGTCATTATCAAATAAAGGGTCAAGATCGGGGTATATATTTCAATTTTACAGATAAACTATATCATTGTAATTAAAGTCATTCTCTCTCTCTCTCTCTCTCTCTCTCTCTTGTAGCGAGCTTTCGTCTGGAGCTGCCAGGCACCCTTTAGGCTGGGAAGCTGAGTGTGGACTGCTTTTAGTGGAAGGATGGATAGATGGGTAGGGGGGATAGGATAGAATGAGGGTTTGGTTGTAACTGATTTAAACCCCTGAGGGGTCCCCCAGAAGGAAGTCTTGTTTGTTGAAGGGGGGGATAGGGGGGCGAAAGGAAGGTATAAGGAGAAGGGTTAAAGAATGGGACAGACCCATTTGTCTTTTGGTGTTTCATTTCGTGCATGTGTGGTGTCCGTCCTCTTCATATTTGGGGTCGTCAGCAGGGTGTCTTTCCCATGCTAATCTCCTATTGGCTGGTGGCGGTAAGTCTGCTTTTTCATTGGTCGCTTGTGCCAGGTCTCAAACCACTTTCGCAACCTTCTAGACCTCCTGAGCTGTGCGATGATGTTCCAGGGCGTTGCGTTACGCTGCTAATTTGATTTTCACTGGCTGCAGGAGTCTGTCATTCAGGGGCGTTGTCTTCCATTAAGTTGTCGTGATCGGTGGTGTCATACTCGTGGTGAGGAGAAATTCTTCGTATTTAATGTTAGTTTTATTTGCTGGATGAGAAGCGCCTCTAGCAGGCTTTGTGTTCTGGATGATCCCATCCCGGGAGATAGCCTCTTGATGTTTGGTGCCGGCACGGTTCTTGATAGACCCCTCTTGGGCATGGCAGGATAGCCTTTTAGACGGGCACATGCTGGTCATACCTATGTAGGCGTCGCTGCAACTGCAGACTGGGTATGTATACTGGTATGCCACATACGTCTGCTTCAGGGGGTCTTGTACCTTTGGGGAAGAGTTTTTTTTCATGATTAGGTTGAGCATCCTCCAATTCTGGTAATATATGAGTAAGTCAATTTTCTTGGTGTCGTCGATCGGGGTTACATGTTCGGAAATGATCTTCTTAACGAAGTCCTCTTCTTCACAGTAATGGAAACTCATGAAGGCTTTATAATACATATTCAAAAGCCCGGCCGTCAGGGCCTTCATCACGAGAGCCCTCTTCCACTGCACGACCTGGCAGGAAACTCATTAGGAACTCAACCGCATCTCCAAAGTACTCGTGAATAATGGGTATTCAAATAAAGTAATCAGTAGAGAAGTCTGCACAGCCCTGGAGAAATGGCATGGTAGTGAAAGCCCGCAGCCCTGTCCCCAGGATAATATCAAGCTGTATTGTAAAGACTTTATGAGTTCCCATTACCGTGAAGGAGAGGACTCCATTAAGAAGATTATTTCCGAAAATGTAACCCCGGTTGATGACACTACGAAAATTGACTTAATCATATAATTTATTACTAGAATCAGAGGACGTGTGACCTAATAATGAAAAATAACCCCTCCCCACAGGTACAAGACCCCCTGAAATTGATGTATGTGGTATACCAGTACACATACCCAGTCCGTGGTTGCAGCGGTACCTACGTAGGTATGACCAGCATGCGCCTGTCTAAGAGACTATCCTACCACACCCAAGAAGGGGGCGCTATCAAGAATCACGCCTACACCAAACATCAAGAGGCTATCTCCCGGTCTGTGATCATCCAAAACACGTAGATCATTGGGAAGGCCCCTGGTGCCCATCGGTTACGCCAGCTGGAAGCGCTTCTCCTCCAGCAAATAAAGCCAGCACTAAGTATGGCGTAGGAAGAATTTCTCCTCCCCACGCGTATAAGAAGACCTGCCACCGACAATCACGACGACACTACAGAACGAAACACTCTGCAGCCAGCGAAAATCAAATTAGCCGTTACTTCTCGCAGCGTAACGCAACGCCCAGCAACGTCACTGCACAGTTCAGGAAGTCTAGAAGATTGCAATTACACAACCATCGACGCGGCAAAAGTGGCTTGAGACCTGTCTGAAGTAACCAGTGAAAAAGCAGACTTACTGCCACCAGCCAATAGCAGATCAGCATGGGGCAGACACCCAGTTTCCAAGCCTAGAGGATGTCTGGCAGTTCCAAACGAAAGCTTGCTGCAAGAAAGAAAGAGAGAGAAAGAAAGAGAGAGAGAGAGAGAGAGAGAGAGAGAGAGCGAGAGAGAGAGAGAGAATGACATTGATGACTATTATATAGTTTATCTGTAAAACTGAAATATATTCACCGATATTGACCCTGTATTTGATAATGACCTCCATAGGCAACCCAACTAGCCTGTTTAAGTCGGCACAGAAAAAGATGCTATTTGACAAATAGAGAAAAATCTACAAACGTAAAACTGCTGAAGTAGCCATTACTTTTAATAATAATAATAATAATAATAATAATAATAATAATAATAATAATAATAATAATAATAATAATAATAATAATTATTATTATTAGTTATTATTATTATTATTATTATTATTATTATTATTATTATTATTATTATTATTCAAAAGATAAATCCTTATTCCTTTCAAAGAATATGGTGTTCATTTGAAAGAAGTCACTGCAATATACCAGGAAATAACAGAAGGAAGAAGTCAGATGTAAGAAAAAAATGGTTGAATTAATACAGTTATAGATAAACAGGTCAAGATAATTATTAATAAGATACAAGGTGAATTGTTTTAGGGTTAATCATTCATTGAATCTTTGCTTGAAACAAACGAACAAGACCAACCTGTTTTAGATATTACAAAAATAATATTCCATGCACTCGACTCCTGTCGAGAAGGTCAAAGGATTACCATGTTTACGTTTGCGAAGGGCGTCTTCTGTTGTGGAAATCTTGATGAAAAGTAAACAAAACAGAAATGGGGGAAGAAAACTGTGATCATATTTGCTTTATCAGTTTTGTTTTCTTATCCTTCTTTATTTGTTGGGTGATGTGTCTTATTATTATTATTATTATTAATTAATAATAATAATAATAATAATAATAATAATAATAATAATAATAATAATAATAATAATAATAATAATAATAATAATAATAATAATAATAATAACAATATTAATAATAATAATAATAATAATAATCTGTTATTACCTAGTACCAATATATATATATAATATATATATATATATATATATATATATATATATATATATATATATATATAGATAGATAGATAGATAGATAGATAGATAGATAGATAGATAGATAGATAGATAGATTGATATATGTACACACATATAATGATCTGAATTAGGAATGATAGCTCCGGCAACGGAGGTTTATTCTGACTGCGACTAAAGGTGGGGGAGAGTCCAATCAAACCTAATTAGTTAATAAATAAGGAGTCGCCTGAAGGCCAAATACAAGTTAAGGGAAAATTCATAAGGAAACTCCAAGGGTTGAATTTACAGGGGATATTATTTATACCTTAACTTTACACTAAAATTAATTCAAGGGGCCAGCAAGGACGCTAATGACCCTGAACGCTTTTGCAATAAAGGGTGTCCGATATGAGCTCAACTTGAATCTAACGCTCCTCAGAGGGCGGAAAAAGATTGAATTACTGCTCAAACGTTATTGTACTAGAAGGGGAGGAATTGTATAAAGATACTTTATAGAGAACCACAGCTCTTAACTACGTAATCATCTAATGGGAGGCAGAGCTGTGAGGATTACTGAATCGCCATGGAGGATTGCACAAACACTGATACAGGAAAAAGAATGATATTTAAGTTGATTGCCACCACAATTCCGTACTTTACCTTTTTCCTGAGATACTGCCTCGTGAGAACAGGGGGAGCTTGCCAGGTGAACGCTCCGCACTGGGTTAAGGGTTGTGCCCGAGTGTGACCCAAGAACCCGATTTGGAGCTATGCGAGTTGTGAGGCCTAATTGCGTGGGGTCGACTCGTTTTATAACCTGCCAAAACACAAAAGAGGGCAGCACAAGAGAAACAAGAGAGGAGCGGGATGGTGCAAGAGAGAGAAAAAGAGGATCAGTGTCTTGTGCTTTATTAAATACTAATTTAAATTAGCTCTACCTCGGAATTAATATATTTTCATATATCACGTCAAGTGAAAATTTAGATTCAAGTTGAAACGAATATTAAATTTAGGAAAACCAATATGAAATCATAATTGAATAACATCCCGCCCATAAAAAATAAATCTTAAAGGACCATTACACATGAAACTTTTAATTGTAGACGCATATATTTATTTCAAATTAAGTCTCATACACATTCCTCTGGCTTTCAGCTTTGTCAGAGATGTTTGAGAAACTCTCCAACACGAATGATATTCTGTTCCAACATACGGTGAATAAATTTAAGTCTCCATAAGTACCCTTGTCTGGTCAAAGAGGAATTTTGTAACAGTCAAAGACTTGTTATTCATGATTACAGTGAAGCATAAATCCATATAATGTCTATTATTTATTATTATTATTATTATTATTATTATTTATAAAAATACAGAGTAGCATGACTCTCGAGATGGGGAAAATTCCGGTTATGTATATGTACTCCATGTATATAAATAAAGATAAATCTGTTCGAGAATTTTCGGAAGTTTGTTCGATATCCTTTTGGATTATTATCATTATTATTATTATTATTATTATAATTATTATTATTATTATTATTATTATTATTATTATATTATTATTATCATTATTATTAGTTTATTATTATTATTATTATTATTATTATTATTATTAATATTCATTGTGTCCAGGTTCTCTGTCTGGTGAGCACTGAGTTTTCATTGGCAGAACAGAGGATTAAGTCCCCTGAGTCAAGCTATTGGGAAGGTCATTGCCGGTAGATAGGGGCACCTGATTGGTCCGTTCGATCGACTCTGGGTTGCTGGCGGGCGGCGCCCTACGCGCCACCGTCGGGGGGGAGTGAAGTCTCTTGAGTGGTGTTGAGGCTGGGTCTCTTCCTTCCCGATGTGTAGGGCCTCCAAGAGGCGGACGCGACGCGACGGTGGTCTGCCGCCTTATCGATAATTCCGATATTAGGAATATGTCCTTTCGAGTTATCCTGGTTATTGTGGACGATTTTAGCATGATTATGGATGGCGCCTTCCTGAGCGAGGCAGGATATCCTCTTGAAAAATCGCATCGCTGTCATGCCATTGTAGGCGCCGGGGCATTCCCGATCAGGGCATTTTGTATTGGTAGACAACATTGGTTTTCTTGAGAGGGTCCTGCACCACGGGGCTGGATTGTTCTTCATAATCAGTTCCTTTCGATGATGTTACGAAGGGCTCGCTCGTTTTCTCTTTGTATTTCTTGTGAAATACTCCCTTGTAAAAGAGAGTGACGTCTTCAAGGGCGGCGGGGCGAGGCTCCTGCTGGAACCACTTATCGATGTTTCTACGAATGGCTTTTTCGACGTCCCGGTTGGAATACCCGTTGTTAATTAAAACTTGGGCAACACGTTCTAATTCACAGTGTGTGTCCCTCCACGAAGAGCAGTGTGGAGAGAGCTCTCTTGATGAAGGCGCTGATTGCAGTGCGTTTGTATCTCTCTGGACACTCGCTCTCGCCGTTCAGGCACATGCCCAGGTTCGTGGATTTCGTATAAACTTGTGTTACGAAGCGTTCTTCTTGTTGCCCGACGAGGAGTCAAGGAAGGGGAGGCGACGGTCAAGGCATACTCGATGGTGAGTTGAGTCTGCTGTGGTCGTGGAAGGCTTGTCGCAGGCGCTCTATTTCTTCGACCATGCTGGCACTGATGAAGGTGTCGTCAATATATCGGACGTACATAGACGGTTTCTCGATGGTGGCGAATACTCGACGTTCCACAGCTCCCTTGTAGAAGTTCGCAAAAAGTACTCCGAGGGAGAACCCATCGCTACACCATCTTTTTGTGTGTACATATGGCCTCTGTGGGTGGAGAAGGGGCCTTTTTTATACAAATCTTAAGGAGTTTTTGGAGGGCCCTCCGTCAGTCAAAGGCTTTTAATAAAACCAATATTAAATTTATTAATCTCCTATTGTATAATACACTGTATGCAAACTCACCCTGCAACCTTTCTCCAACCCTTTTTTGGGAGAAACTACTTCATCCTCTTTCTTTCTTCGAGTTAACTGCCGACAAACCTTAATTCCATGCACGGTCCTGAGAGAAATGCCAATCCTCGCCAGAGGCAAGTCAGTTTGGCAAAGGATCGACCATGTCGGCGGCGCCATCTTGTAACGTGGGCCATGAGGTCGCCATGCCCGAGGCGACATGCCTACTACTGCCATCTAGACCCAAGACCCTCATAATCTCCAGAGGTTATAAGAGGCTCGAAATTTGCAACCTCAGCCTTTGAATTCATCAGACGGCTCTTCCAGGACTTATGTTCCAGCCCCATTCACCTTCTTCTGGAACTGCCCCATCTTTGGCAGGTGGTTACTGTGTGCCCACACTCAGTACTTTTTCCATCTGTCTACCCGCCTATGGTGTTTGTGTATGGTAACACTGCGTCCAGGGCTTTAGATAGTTACATTAGCTTACATTCACAATTATATAATATCCTATTTCGAATATTAACGATGTAATTCGCATACAGTAAATTATTAAAACACTTTTCAGTTGCAAATGTACACCCAGATATCCTTTTATTTCTCTAAAACTTAAACATATCATAAATATCTAAAGCCCGGAACGCAGTGTTACCATACGCAAACACCACAGGCGATGAACAGATGGAAAAAAAAACAGAGCATAATGCATTTTTCTAGTGAGTCAGGTCACTTGTTCCCCATAACTAACCTCCCTGAAGTAAGAGGGACAACTCTACTGACGATGGTAAAGCGCCTGGTTTTAAGGTTTTAGTCAGTCACATCACTGTTAGCTATTACTGTTTGCTTTTCTGTTTCTTTTTCATTGTGCAACATACCTACGGTGAGACCTGTACTGCCTTTTATGTGTGCTGTTTCAAATTGCAAAGCATCTAAATGAAGTGTAACGTGAACAGTTAAATTGCGACTTACCAGAATCTAGTTCGTTTACAGGCAGCCTCTGTGCAACTCCTCGATTCCCTAATTATACGCCTCATTCAAGAGAAGTAATCATAGGTGTTTTCAATTACAGATTAGGAGTTAGTCAGCTTGTGGTTTCTGAGGTCATCATCAGTGCAATATTGGCTTCCCCACTACACTCTCCTTACAGCACCCTTTCAACCGGGCTTCTGTTGTGTTTTCCTTCAAGAATATAGAACACATTGCTTCTTTCATCATGTAGTGAAGGAATATTGTATTCTGGCCCAGTTACACCAACCATTCTTATATGACTTCTTATTGTAAATATAACTAGTTAAGTTAAACCCCAGTGTTTACATAATCACTC
>NC_061098.1:49796089-49801089 GCF_015104395.2 Macrobrachium nipponense | reverse complement strand
GAGAGAGAGACGGGGAAAAGGAAAAAAAAAAAAAAAAAAAAGCTGGTTAAGAGAGAAAAGGAAATTGTACACTATGGTTTGATATTTAGGTAAGTACATAAACAGCCCCAGAGAGAGAGAGAGAGAGAGAGAGAGAGAGAGAGAGAGGGAGAGAGAGTAATTTTATACTAAAATTTGATATCTTCATTATTTATATAACAACAGTGTCTTAAAGGGGAGAGAGAGAGAGAGAGAGAGAGAGAGAGAGAGAGAGAGAGAGAGAGAGAGAGTAATTATATATTGTACTTTGATATTTTCATTAAAACTTCATCCTCAGAGAGAGAGAGAGAGAGAGAGAGAGAGAGAGAGAGAAGGAGTTTGGATGAGGGTTACAGCCTTCTTGATTCACACGAAAAGTAAGAGCTTGATAAAGACAGACAGACAGACAGGCAGGCAGAGACAGAGGGACAAGTTAAAACAATGTACTAATCGCTGAAGAGACTATATTATAAAAAAATATTTTCCATATCTACAGGGGTGATCACAGTTATGTATAATACAAAATAAATCTGTCGTGAACATTTCTGCTATCATTTCTAAACAAATACCATTCGATTTTCTGAGTGTCACACACACAGCCACACACGCACACACATACACACCCAAATGTCCACGTAACCGATATGCAGTTCAACCTCTGAATACTATATTCAGTCAGTTGCTAACTGAAAGCGTTAAACCTATAATTGTCGATCAGACGCGAAATATTTCCTCTGTGTAATCAAGAGACTGTTTTGAATGTGTCATAAAAGGCAAATAACTTTTTGTCATTTAAATACTCACAGAAAAAGGATTTGATCACCAGTTTCTATTCAGCATTTCAGGATTTTACTTATTTCTTTTAGTTTCTCGTTGAGCAGGCGTTCTGTAGCTTTCCTTTCTGATTCTTGGGAAGCTTTCTTTTGCTAAACAAAGCCAGATGGCAGACTATATTACATTGTCTATCCAAGACTATTCAGAATATATTGGTACTTAGCGTATTCAGGAAATGCTTCAGCGTTCAGTGTTAAATGCAAATAAATAAATAAATGAATTAATAAATATATGAAAGAGTGCATTACTACCATAAAACAATTAACTTTGTACGAATATCTTACCAATTTATTCATATTTTATCCATTTGTTTATTAATTTATAAATAAATAACTGATCTTATCTTTCTGTATTTATTATTCACTATTATTTTAGTAGATGAGACTTATTCATCTCCCAAAATAATCTGTAAAATCTTTTAAATGAACACCGTAATCTTACGAAGCTTTAATTTCAACTCAATGGACCCTGTTGGCTTTTTTCATATTAATAGGGATTGTCCTCTGAATAATAATAATAATAATAATAATAATAATAATAATAATAATAATAATAATAATAATAATAATAATAATAATAATAATAATAATAATACTTCAAATAGACTATTGAGTGGAAAAGATTTCTGGCACTGGTACAAAAAATACTTTATAAATAATATGAAAGCCTGTTACAAATTCGAGATAAATCAAGGTCTTGTAAGATAAATTAAAAACTTGAATCCCATGAGAGGGTATAAAAACAAGACAGTCTGACAACGAAGTGTGATGAATGATAAGGGAATATTTTAGGAAAATAATGGTGAATGAAGGGCAGTACATCATATTAGTCGATCAGGCCTCAGGAAATTATGGGGTTTAAATTTTGCCTCATAATTCATACTTTGTGAAACTCAACAAGAGCAAAAATGTAGACAATGTGTACATAAAAATGAAACTTCCAAATTTTATCCGATATTGCTAGTTTGACAATTCTTAGAATTTTGTCGGTTTTTGCCCAATTTTGTTAGTGTGTGCCCGAATTTTCTTATATTTTGCCAGAATTTTACCAGATTTTACCAGAATGTGCCAGATTTTTACATATTTTAAACAATTTGGCAGATATTATTTTCCAGAATTCTGCCAGATATTGTCGAATTTTGTCAGATTTAGTCCCATTTTGCCAGAGTTTGACAAAATTATCATATATTATCAGATTTTTACTTAACAGAACTATCACGTTTATTATGCACAGAATTTTCCATGAACGCGTAAGTCGTCATATGCAAAAGCACGTGGTAAAACTAACATTATTTTGCTAGTTCCTTTAATGCCCATCGAAGCAAAATAAAAATATTTCTATAAATTTAACAACCAAATAATTATTTTCAAGTTTTCATATAATTCTTTGAGAGAGAGAGAGATTTGATTACAATTACTCTGCTTGTACTTAATTCTGTAGATAATTTGAAAAAAGCTAGTTACTGATAATAAGTGAATTGATATTGTTATCGCTTTAAGTCAAAATATTTTTTGACCCTCCTAGTATTATTATAAAAGAGTAAAGAGAAGTAAAAAGTGGACCACGATATAGAAACAACAGGTAAGTCCCACGCGCAGAACCGGTGTATTTTTATGTAACCGACCATAATCTGTGACGTCACACAAACCGGTCGAAGCGACTACTGATGTAAACATAGGAATAATTGTCTTTTTTAACACTTTGAATTGCGATTTAATAAATATCCCTCCATAGATTTAAGCGGTGAATGCGATTTTGGACATATTGAAGAATGTAGTTCATGTGAATGTCGATATATGGGAGAAATCGAAAAGGAAAAATGTTGCACAAAGGAGAAATCGAAAAGGAAAAATGTTGCAGAAAGGAGAAATCGGAAAGGCAAAATGTTGCACAAACTTAGAAAAGGAAATCAATTTAAAACAATTGATAACGAGGTCCCAAATGCACACAGGGCCAAGACAGGGAAGTTTCGAAAACCCGTGGAAAAAAAATCCCGTGACCTCAGTCTGCAGGACACCGTCAGTCTCTAAAAGTTTCACACAACAATAAAAAAGCCTCATTTGTGCAACACTTTGCCTTTTCGATTTCGCCCATATATCGATATTCACATGGACTACATTCTTCAATATGTCCAAAATCGCATTCACCGTTTAAATCTATAGAGGGATATTTATTAACTCGCACTTCAAAGTGTTAAAAAGGCAATTATCCCTATGTTTACATCAGTAAATTGTCACTTCGACCGGTTTGTGTGACGTCACAAAATCACACGCGCAAATGCAAATGAGTCCGAAATTCGTCGCAAGAGCGGGACTACCTTGTCATTACTATATCGTGGAGTGGACAGTCGCGCGACTCCTCAGGGAAATATTGTAGCTGCGGGACCGGTGAGCGCATAAACTGTGATGGCATTTGTTTTCGCTGGCATACACCACACTAACGTGTAAGATGAATGATAGCACTGTTGTGGGTTGCAACACTATCTTTTTATCTTTTGGTATTGTTTGTTTGTTTGTATGGTGTTTTTACGATGCATGGAACCAGTGGTTATTCAGCAACGGGACCAACGGCTTTACGTGACTTCCGAACCGCGTCGAGAGTGAACTTTTATTAACAGAAATACACATCTCTCACACCTCAATGGAATGCCCGAGAATCGAACTCGCGGCCAACGATGTGGCACGCCAACACCATACCGACCACGCCACTGAACGGCACTATCTTTCGGTATTATATATATATATATATATATATATAATATATATATATATATATATATATATAATATATATATATATATATATAGCAATGCACTAATCTGGATTGATTATTTAAATATTGTAATGGAAAAAATGAGTAAATACATACAGCTTATCCTCTCTTTTTGTATAACCACTGCTGCTAAATGAGGTTTCATTCTAAACGTTGAAAATGATGGATGGAAGGAAATATATAAAATAAATAAATTTATAAAGTATACCAGGCCAAACTATAAACAAATTGAAACTCCTCCATTGTAAATTGATATTCATATTTTATTATACTGGGCCCGGATGCAATAACTTTTACGGTGTAAAGTTAAGTTTTTGTTCATTACGTTACAGTTTCAGGTTCTTTAAGTTTTTTTCAGCATTAATTAGTCACATATCAGATCGTAATAAACTTTTTTATAAACAGAAATTAAATGGAAAAAAGGAATATAATCACAAGGAAATCAAGAAAAATGAGGATGCAAACACCACCGTAATTTCAGACATCGCAAGTATGTTTAGTACACACAGGCACACTATACATACTCTGATTTGGTTAAGTAAAAGTGCAAAAATTGCAAACTAATTAAACCCAATTAAGTAGCATGAGGAGGAACAGACTAAGGTGGGTGGAGGAAGGTAATTTGAAAGGGGTTCTCACACCTCCGCCCAACCCACCACCTCAAGGTCATGGACTCTTGTACTCTTAAATCAACACACAATACATTCCTGATCATGAGCATTTGACAGTTTGTGAAAGTGTTATTACAACCAAATTAATTGATTAATTAAATATACAATAATTGAATTATATAAGTTTTAATTGGCACATTTCTCCTCATACCACACTACACCAATTTTTACAGGAAAGTTTGTGTGACAACAGGAGCATAAGAAAACTAATGTAACAATGCAAGAAGACAACGAAAGAAGAGACAAGAAAGAAGAATCAAGGAAGAAGATATCTAAGCGATTAAGACTGAGAATATCCGGGGAAACCCAGTTAAGCAAACAAACACCGCCAATGAAATAGCTCAAGCAAGAGAATGCCTGAATCGCTACAATAACATTCAGTAACAACTTTAGTGTTTAGACAAAACATGGTGAATGAAATAACCAAAGCAGAGAGCTTAGAGTACAGTATACCCTTTAGTCAAAAGAACGAGAGAAGAGCCATCAACATTAACAAATCTCATTATTTCTTTAGTGTGAAATTAGTTTTGATAAAATGTAACTGAAAACATGTAACTCACCGTTCCGTGTCTATGGGGATTGAAAAAAAAATGATCTCACAGACATTTCTTTCTTGAACTACGGCATTTAACTCCAGTTCAGAACTGTGTCTCTGTCATGTCGTTAATTTCTCCCAACTCCAATTACGCCCCCGCCAGTAGTGGC
>NC_061098.1:49768589-49791089 GCF_015104395.2 Macrobrachium nipponense | reverse complement strand
TAAAAGGCTTTAAAGATATAATGAGTACTGAAACTAATTTTGGAATCATGTATAAAGATAAATGAACATTTATACTTCAAAATACGTTTACAGAAAATATTGCTTTGTTTAAACGATTCTTCTTCTTCTTCTTCTTCTTCTTCTTCTTCTCTCTCTCTCTCTCTCTCTTTCTCTCTCTCTCTCTTCTTTTTATGTATCAATAAGTGTGAACGTAATTAGCTATCAGTAAAATTCAATTTTATGTAACAAACCAAAATTTGTACCATGAGCCAAACTTCATGAAATGTCAGTCATGTCAGAGAGAGAGAGAGAGAGAGAGAGAGAGAGAGAGAGAGAGAATAAATAGTGTCAGGGAAAAGCGATAAAAACTTCACACAGAATCCATAAAAAGCGGCGTTGCTAACTTTTTCCAAGACATAAACTCAGACTGAAATTTCCCGCCCCGTGAAAGACCAAACTGCATCATTATATTATGTGCTTATTTGGCAGCTAAATAGCTTTCAGAATAATGAAAGTCCGGTCTCTCTTTGGACATCAGATGGACTTCCAAAACATGCCTCTCTCTCTCTCTCTCTCTCTCTCTCTCTCTCTCTCTCTCTCTCTCTCTCTACATAATCAATTCTTATTTGGTAATATATTGATTACCATTTAATTATCTTCTGTTTCTTAATTGGTAATTTATTGTTTACATTTAATAATTTATTTTTATTTTTATTGGACAATTTATTGTTTAACATATAATCACTTTTTAAGCTTTCTCTTGCTTTCATACATAATTATTTTTTATTTGGTTATTTATTTTTTTTCGATTTAATCATATTTCAATCTCTCTCTCTCTCTCTCTCTCTCTCTCTCTCTCTCTCTCTCTCTCTCTCTCTCTCTTCATTTCGCTTTGTATGTACGCGTGTTTAACTCATGTTGCCAACTGAACTGCATCATAAATTGATTTTGGAAAAGATCTAATGCGAGATTTGTTTTGATTAATAAACAAATGGATATTTAAATTATGAATTTGTTATGAGGAGAGAAAATGCCTTTCAAACTCATTATATTCAGAATCCATTACATTTATAGAGCATTCAGTTGTAATCGCGTGAGTTCCCTTAATTAAAATGCTTTAATGTGGGTCAATGGATTCATATATTCTCTGTGTACATTTGATTAATAATAATAATAATAATAATAAATAATAATAATAATAATAATAATAATAATAATAATAATAATAATAACAGGGCTTCAATATATATGTATATTTGTTTGTACAAAACATTATGGATAAGAATAACTTAGTACAGCAAAACGCTGCCACGAGCGAGGTGTGAGATAGCAGAGATGCCAGTGAGTTGGACATCTTTAATGCTTCAGAGATGTTGTAGCCATGGGTTTGCAGCAGATAATGGAAAGCGGTCGCTGATGATGGCAGCAATTTTATGCGTAAGCTTAGTGAGCTGTTTTTTTTGGGGGGGGGGATAAAAATTTCTTTTTTTATATGTAATGCAAATTTTTTTATGTAATGAAATCATTAATTTTATTGTTATAAGTATGAAATAATGATAATAATTAATGATAATCATTATCATCATCATCAAATTATTATTTTTATAGGCGAATTATCAATATAGTTTAGTTTATTATAAAAAAGTTTCTGCATTTTTTTCTAATCATAATTTAAGTTTTATTGATGCAACCATAATTCTAAATGAAACATGTTTCGAATGAGACTTCTCTTTTATTATTATCATTAAGGTACATATCTGTCTGGAATGACCCGAAAATGCCAAAATCACCCAGAGATTTAATCAAGCAGTCTAGACCAGCTGACGCAGAAAATGAGAAAAAGCGTGAAGGCAAAATGCTCAAATAAAATAATAACTCAATTTACATACCCATCAAAACCAGGTGAGAATTATGAAAAACAACCTCTTCTTAGGAAAAATATTTCCTTATAAAAATCATTAATCATACCAAGGTCAACGGGAATCCTTGGGGTGAGAGAGTAACTCAGCATTATCAACAACCGATGTAAATATTAGTCTAAGAGGAAAATTGTTTATGATGACCATACCCCAAGAGTACAGTATCTCAAGGAGAGCAGAGGATGGGAAGGAATAGGATGAACTTATTCTATTATTGTATTTATATAAAGTATAAACTCTTGGTTTGCTGGAATAGATACGGTTGCAAATAATATTATCAGAAGGAATCAATTCAGAATTTGGCCAGTTTGGTAGAATTTGTTTTTTTTACGTTACTTGAAACCTTGATAACTTTTTTATATGAATTCGATTTCACCAGTGTAATCCTTTATAATTTGAAAGTGAAACTAGCTTTTGAAAAAATACCAGAGTTAAGAAATTATTGAAAAATAAGAGAGGAATGATACAGTTAATATTCCTTTTCAGTTTAGTTCATTACTAATAAATTTATATAAATCATATTTATCTATGTCTCAAGAGATACCTACCTATCAAGCTTTTTATATTATTATCATTATTATTATTCACTCTATATCAGCATAGCTATATGATTTTATACATAGATTTGATAATCTTCTTATCTATCTATCTATCTATCTATCTATCTACCTGCCTGTTTTTTTATCTATCAATCTTTGTATGGTCCCATTATTTATCTATTTTTGGTTTGAGGGTGCACTGATCACTCGTCTATGTTATTTCCCCCCCCTCTCTCTCTCTCTCTCTCTCTCTCTCTCTCTCTCAGGTTAGACCAGGTACATAGTTTAGGTCATTATAGAAACAACACGTCTTTTTTCCTTTAAAATATTCCACAGCAGGTTACTTGACAGGTTCGTTCTAGATTAAATATTTGAACTGAAAGCACTGCCATCACACCATGAGGTTATGAGAGAGAGAGAGAGAGAGAGAGGAGAGAGAGAGAGAGAGAGAGAGAGAGAGATGGGGGGTCCCTTACCTTTTGCCTACGAAAATATCGGTCTTGAAAGGGGAATCGCTGTATAGTGTTTGACATAGCACCATATTCAGTTGGACACACAAAGTGTGCACTCTTTCAACACCCTATTTATCCTGGAATGTGGGGGTTCGTTCTTAGGTAAATATCAAGTATTGTTCAAATGATCATTTGGTAAGTATTTATTTCTATTAATTTATCTACTTCCGAGTTTCAACAAATTATATTTTTTATCAGTTACAGTTACTATTATATATATATATATATATATATATAATATATATAGATATATATATATATATATATATATAGTACTATATATATAATATATATATATATGTGATATTATATATATATTATATATATATATATATATATATAAATATATTATATATAACATACTATATATATATATATATATTATATATATATATATTATATATATATATATATATATATATATTTGAATGTCTATATACAGTACTCTATAGTATCTTTGGTGCGTATCTAAGATGGATAGTGAGATTCTACATACCATCATTACATGAAAGCTAAAGGGCGCAAAGAATTATACTTATTGTTCGTATAAAGTACAAACCATGTTTTCAGTGATTTATTCTGATATAGCATTTCAAATACCCAGTTCTTCATATTCACTTTAAATTTAGAGTTGTTATTCAAATTTTGATATCTTTCTCGTCAAGTGGAATTCTGTATACAGTCAACAGCCATAACAAACCGCTGAAATAACCAGAACGCACTCGAGAAGACGTTGCTTGCCTTACAAACGTTCTCCTAGAAGATAAAACGCAAGCACTGCGAGTCGTTTTATCACGTTTCCCACGCGGATGTTTCAGTACTGTCTTATCTAAAGCGAATATTTTCCTTGATGTAAATGCCTCGAGTGACCGAGGCTGACGCTGAGGCAGGAAATGAGAAAAGGAGGAAGGTTAAAGTAGACTATCTCGTGCTCGTTTGATCGTCCATTTTGGGCTGCTGAAATCCCTCTGGGGTGGCTGGGCGATTTACTTTTCTAGCCAGGAAACGATAGCGCACTGTCGTTTCACGCAGATATTAACTGCTCCTGTGTTTGGAATGTATATTTTTTTTTGCTCTTTGATCTGGCCGCTTGCTTTGATTGAAGTCGGCCTGTACCTCTGCTCGCATCTCTTACATGAAAGGAAGAAGAAGAAGAAGAAGAAGAAGAGGAAGAAGAAGAAGAAGAACCTCTCTTGATCGGATGTCAACAAAAGAAGTATCTCAAGATGAAGGATCATCTGAGAACATCTGACCTTTTATTTGCTTACTATTTTATATTCAGACCGTTGTTCAGGATAAGATTCCATTTGAGAGAAATAGAAAGAATGGGTCTATTCGGCTCACGGTACAAAGGAAATTTATGCACAAAGAATCAATTCGTGGAGACAATTCTGAAGTATAACATCACAGAAATGACTAAAACCAAGACCCCAGTGATGTTGAGAACTCTATAAACTTGTTAAAAATACTCATATTTCATTTTTCATCCATTCAAGAGGATTATTAGTTTCTTAGTAAAAGGCTGATGATGTTACAGTCGTCCCATTGTAACATCTCGTAGCAATTACAAAGATATGTCTATTATGGCAAGCTTTCTATGCTCCGATTCAGCCTCTGAACAATAATCCCTAACCGGAAGCAGAAAACAAAGGTCAATGGAGTCATTAATCAAAAGAACTCATTTTTATAGGATTCCTGTTACTGTTGCCAAGCTGCGTTGTTTCACGGAGACACGAGGAAAAACTTCTTCTCTATTTCAATTATTGTTTGTTCTTTATTATGAAAGTAGTTTGCATCAAAAGATATAGTTTTTATTTGACAGTTGCTTGTCATATTTTATTTACCTACTTTTAAAGATATTATCAGGGATAGTATCTGTTTTGTGAATGTTACTGGGATTTATTGGTTTTTTTATTATTAATATATATATATAGGTATCTAGATATATATATATATATATATCTTATATATATATATATATATATATATATATGTATGTGTATGTATATATATATATATATTATATATATATATATATATATATAGATATATATATAAATATATATATATATATATATATATATATATATAGGCTATACATATATATATATATATATATATATTATATATATATATATATATATATATATATATATATATATATATATATATATATATACCTATATATATATCGGCTATGGTAACTAAAGATCAAACAGGCAATCAGTCAAGTCTGCGACCCCCCTTTCGGTGGCTGCTGCAATTTCTAATTCAGCTTTCTACTTAATACTCTTTTAAATTCATAACCGGATGCTGAAGAGATCATTTGCTTTGCTCAGTTTCAGTTAGGCAAAGGAAAAAAATGAAAACGATAAATTTTAAAAACAATTCACTTTCATATTTGATTGATATTCAGTCATTGAAGTTTTCATCTCGCTTGTCAATTCCGCTCTTTGACAATAACTTTGTATGACATTTCTGTTCATCAAAGAAAACTTTTAACTTTATACAGTTTCGTCATAAGCGATTCGGAGTGTTTTATGAGTTAAGTTTCAGACCTAGAGAAACAAATACATTTTTCAGTCGTCACTTATCCTCTTGGTGAGATGAAATCAACTAGCAGATTCAGGGTAACGAAGATATCGATACTTGATACAGATTAATTTTTAATACAAATTAAGTTCTTTTATGAAAAAAATAAAAGATTCAAAAGGATTGGTAAAATGAGCAGTGATGTTATTTTTTTTAAAAAGTCATTTCAAAATACTGAAATGGTATCATATCAAAATAATTCTAGTGTTTGTTTTGGATGCTGTGTATGTTGCATAATCTTTGACATTCTTTATAAAATTGACCTAGGCATTGGTTCATGTCAGGAGTGGAGCTGATTGTATTACTTCAGAAGGTGACCCTTTGCCTAATGAGTTTAAACAATGGGTAGTGCCATGGTTTCTGGAATACTGTCTTACTTTCCCCTGTCTTGAGTATCAAACATTTTATTTTTGAAGGTTTTTTTATTCATGTGCTTTTATATCCTGTTGCTAACTTTTCATGAGGTGTCTGTTACATTATTTTTTCATTGATTATGTGTTCAGTTGTGTGTTTTCTTTCTTATTTTTGTGTTGAGGTTTTGCTTCCTGTGCAGGAATACTATACAGAATAGTTACTGTTTTTAGTTTCATTTGCTTATTCATAAGTTTTATGTAGTGCTAGTGTTACTTACGTTTCGCTTCCCAGTGCATTCCTACAGTGATTATTGTTTATTACTAAGTTGCCTGCGAAGTAGGTTAGTCACGTGACAGAATAGAATGTCACGTAACTTCATTCAAATGCTGACCCAGATACAGTGATATAACCTCCCTGACCGGAAAATCAGAATTGTAAGGACAGTGTTAGACAAAGTAGCAATAAAAAACTCAATAACAATAAAAAGAAACTTTGAAATAGTCTACCTTCCACGTTATATTGACAAAGAAAGTATTCGGTGAAATTGCATGAACCTAGTCAGCGATTTTTCTGATATATTTGCCTTGGGATGTTTTACTGGACTTTTACTAGAAAGGGAGCTTTAGCTAGAAAGATCGGCCTCTGGTTACAAGGGGCTGGAAACATGATAATTGAGCCTTCCTGTGTAATGGAACAGGAGAATCCATTTTCTCCTGGGGATCGAATGATGGCCGCGTTCAAGAGAGTGGAGCTTAAAACACACCCACTCTCTCTCTCTCTCTCTCTCTCTCTCTCTCTCTCTCTCTCTTTCACTTTTGCTACAGCTCCATAAGGAACATAGTATTTCAAACAAGCCGTTGTGGAGTCTGTCCTATGAAGCTTTTCAAGTCTGTCTGTCTGTCTGTCTGTCTGTCTCTCTCTCTCTCTCTCTCTCTCTCTCTCTCTCTCTCTCTCAATGTGATGTGTCTCTCTCCAACACTTTTGCTGCAGCTCTATAAGGAACATTGTCTCTCAAACAAGCAGTTATGAAATCTGTGCAATGAACTTTTGCAAATTCTCTCTCTCTCTCTCTCTCTCTCTCTCTCTCTCTCTCTCTCTCTCTCTCTCTCTCTTTTTCCCTTTGATGATGAAAGGTGAAGTGGGTCTAAAGAATTTCGGATCCTTAATTCTGGATATGGAGAGCTCAGTGACAGGTGGGAAATTTATATGTCGTCTTTCTTATAGGACTATTTGCGTGTGTGGGAGAGACAGCTAAAGACAGAGAGAGAGAGAGAAGAGAGAGAGAGAGAGAGAGAGAGAGAGAGAGAGAGAGAGAGAGAGAGAGAGAGAGAGAGTTTAAGAATTATTAGGCTCTACTGCCACCGGTGACGGAATTTTTTTTTTTTTTTTTTTTTTTTGTGGCTGAAAAAAATATGAGTTTAGATAATACTTGGTAAAATTTTTATTGAAACATTTATTCAGTTCTACATCCTGAGAGAGAGAGAGAGAGAGAGAGAGAGAGAGAGAGAGAGAGAGAGAGAGAGAGAGTTAACTTTCCATTATTTCTCTCGCTCTTGTGAGTGGTGGTACAGTACCACTTCACAGAGATATTCACTTAAACGCCAAAGTTTCATCTAGTCTGTAGTGTGTGTACGTGTGTGTGTGTGTGTGAGAGAGAGAGAGAGAGAGAGAGAGAGAGAGAGAGTCATTTTATACCACAACTGCCACGGCCATTGATTTAGAAGAGAAAGGGAGGAAAAATTATTTGGTGATAAAACTCAGACAGACAGAGAGAGAGAGAGAGAGAGAGAGAGAGAGAGAGAGAGAGAGAGAGAGAGAGAGAGAGAAAGAGCTTAAAAACCTTCCGTTATTGCAGCTTCCAATGTTATTGACATCAAAGAGAGAGAGATAGAAAATCATATCCGATGGTTAGCGTAGCCTGATCAATACAGACAACACTCTTTAGCAAACGAGATATTGTCCTCTGAAAGTGTCAAGGGAAATGAAGCAATAGACAGGAGAGACAAAAATGCCTCGCACAGAGAAACTAGAGTTTAAGCCTTCCAGTTCTTAGTACGTCTATTTTGGGGTGAAGTTGACACCCGCATACCCATTCCTCGGCTTCCAGCTGTGTCGAATAAATGGAAGCAAACAAGGACTTTATGCTTGCGAGCCTTTGAGCGTTTTCCCAAAACTTTAACCACTAACCCAGAAACCTTTGGAATTTAAAAGAAACTCTTAAACAGAAGGATAAGATTAAACATGAGCATTGTGGCGCCCGCTGATAATGCTCTTGTTTATTACTATGGCTGTCACAAGGATCAACAACAGCTGACGTCTGTTTTGATAAAAAAAAAAAAAAAAAAAAAAAAAAACTCCATTCCAGCGCGTCCATAGCTTATGGAATTCACTACCAACAATAATTTCCCTTCTCTGATAAGAGCCGTAAGCTGAGAGCACATATAATTGAATGGGTAAGAATCTGCCAGTATATTCCAAATATATTCCACTCTATTCCAAACACTCTGAGAGAATGAGGGAATCTGCCAACTTGAATTAATGTCTCCTTTGTCGAAGATAAAGCTTCTCCTCTGCTAGATCGTCGCTGAATGGAATTTTCTTTTATATACTATGCAGTCTTTCGAGTCCGCCATGGACAAGTTCTTCTCTCTTGATTTCATATTCCCTCTTTATTTTCGTTTGCGAAAAACATCCCCCTTTTGTTGTACATTTTAACCCGCTTTTAAACATTTATCATATTCTGGGACTATTGTTTCGTGTGGAAGTGCTTATGACATTGTTAAAAACTTGCCACATAAGCTACAAGTGTCATAAACACCATTTTGAACTAGCATCATGTCTAAAACAAGAAAATGCAAAACAAACATAACGTGCCACCGCTAGTCATAGCCACGAGGCAGCTACTCGGCTCAGCAAATAATTCCGTCCTTGTTAAACTGGAAACATAAAATAGTAACAATAATAACGTCAAATACTCGAGTTATCTCCTCGTTAGTTGCAAAACAGCCGTCGTAAAACCCCGTTTGAAGTTGAATTTCAGAATATCGGAACGTCTTACACAACACCGAGCATTTTGTATAGATTTTTGGATCAATAAGAGTTAGACTTTCCCAAGCGCACCGCCCTCTCTCTCTCTCTCTCTCTCTCTCTCTCTCTCTCTCCTCTCTCTCTCTTACCCTTCCTTGGGCTTTCGTTGTTGGGTGGCAGGGCTTATAATGCTGTTATCCCTTTAAAGACGCTTTTGTCCCTTATTGCTTTGTACTACATGAGGGATTTTTCCCTGTAGAATGTAATCATTTGCGCATAGACTAGTAATGCGATTTTTCTAAAAATACGAAATAATGGTTTCGTGTTTACCACCATACACAACCACATATATACACACACAATCATATATATATATATGTGTGTGTGTGTATGTGTGTGTGGGTGTATATATATATATATATATATATATATATATATAATATATATATATATATATATATCATTTATTTGAAACAGATTTTCGTTATTTTCTTGCGAAATTTGATCTCAGTACCAACTTCAGAAACAAACCTCATATCCTTACAAAATAAACATACCTTCGCTCTTGATTTCTCAAGCCCAATAATAACAATATAATAATATCATATATTTAATTTTCTCCTCCTGTGCAGACAATGACCAACACCAGTGTCGACGGCGCCCCAAACGGGGCGCAGATGCAGGTGGAATACATAGGCTATGCCCAAGATGGGGTGATAGAGCATGGGGTTGAAGACACCATGAGTCCTGAGATCGAGTACATGGGACACATTGCCTACAGCGTCGTCGCTCCGGTCATCATCAGCTTTGGAATTCTGTCCAACACGGTGAACCTTGTGGTCCTCACCAGGCCTTCTCTTAGAGGGCCTACGTTTAGGTGAGTGAGACTGGTAAAATAACAGATCCCTTTTCTCATTTGTTGCTCTACTGGCGAAGTTTGCAGGTCTGTGTCTGGACATGTGTTTTCTAAATTCCTTGAGAGAGTTAGCAATAGCTTTCTTTGCCTAAGTGTTCAGGAGGTAGACAAACCTTCTAGGAATCAGAGTGAGTTAATGCAAGTCGAAATGGATCATAGGACACACTATAATTATATAAGGTATTCTACATTTAAACCCTAGTCGTTTATATATGTAATCGTAGATTAACGAATGTTTCTAATGATGCTCATGTAAATAAATTTATTCTTTAATGAATATATATCTTAAAATTAAAAATCTGATAAACACATGCGTTAAATTCTATGAAATAGAGTTAATAAATTTTCCAAAACAATACAAATGTTACAGTAAAATGAATAAACAAACTCATAAAGAAAATATAAATTAATGAGTATATGGAGCCTAACTTACGCGTGAAGGATGCAGGAAACATAAATGCTCGTTACGACCAACGAAACACAGAACTGAGTTCATTGATAATCTACGAGATCTAATAACGAGTAACAGAGTTCCGCTAGTGCTACCAGAAGAACTCATTTATATGCAAATTAAATATACTTGAATTACAAGAGAATTATTATACGGTGATATTGTCTGCCATCATCACTATTAATGAAGTTATCTCATATATATAGCCTGGGCCAAGTCAATACAATCTATTTCACATGAGGGTTTCAACAGAATAGCAAAGCCATAAGCGATTGAAAAATCAGCACTTGAAAATCTCTCTCTCTCTCTCTCTCTCTCTCTCTCTCTCTCTCTCTCTCTCTCTCTCTCCAAGAACATATGGTTAGAGTGTGTCAAGACGTTGCAACTTATCAATCTCGAGCGTTGCCCACGACTCCAGGAATAGAATTGCTTCTCTCAAGTCGAAGGAAGCAAGAGCAACGTGACTCCCGCCACAAGGTATTCGTCGGTTTCAATTCCGTTGAGCAGAAATGTCTGTGGAACATCTTGTTTGTTCCTGTTGCAATGTTCTTTGAAAAATGATCTCCAAAGCTTCATAATTCAGGTAACCGCTACACAAACAAATTTTACCACGTTAATGAATTTTGATCCTGTTACACGGTTTAAAAAAAGTTGATTAAAGTTGGTGAATGTAGTCTTTCTAGAAGAATGCTATCTGAATCATGTAGTGCTTTGGAGATATGCTTTGAAAGAATATATATATATATATATATATATATATATATATATATATATATATATATATATATATATATATATATATATATATATATATATATATTATATTTATATATATATATATATATATATATATATATATATATATATATATATATATATATATATATATATATGTATATATACGCATATATATATATATATATATATATATATATATATATATATATATATATATATATATATATATATATATATGTGTGTGTGTGTGTGTGTGTGTGTGTGTGTGTGTGTGTGTACAAATGTAAGGCGATTTATTACTCTCTCTTCTCATAAACTTCTTCCTATCGAAGTCCGGTGACACTTTCATCCTTCCTGGGTCATCCATCACAGGATACCTCCGGTCATCCATCAAGGGCTGAAAGTTCTATAAATATCCTTCGAACGTTGGCCGGGCTGAAAAGCGCCCTTCAAAGAAGAGCTCTATAATCTGAAGTAGTGGCAACAGATTGTTTAGAATTAGATTTCCTCAGCTGGAGATCTGTTGACGTGTATTTTGGTTCTTTGATTCTTCCTCTCTCACTCTATCTTATATTATTTTTATGATTTATTTTGATAAACTGGCCATCTCTTTAGTCTGATACCAAAATCGCCTTTGCATCGCCTGTTTTACCTATTTTTCATGAGAGTGTTTTCTGTAAGAGGTTGTGAACCTGCAAGTCTGCGTTTCCCAACTTTTTTTGGCTGACTTTACAACCTTAACCTCGACCAGTGAAACTAAATGCGTGAACATGTCGTGATAAATCCAGCCCCTTTCTAATATTACAGTTACACTTGCAGATGTTAATGAGTTAACGTCATCCTATTTATATAAGTTTATATTTACTAACACAACAAATTTCAACAAATCTGAAATGGAAAAGAAAACAAGTGTTAAAAAACACGTACGTTTACTTGCATTTCCGTGCACAAAAAATATAAGTTTTTCTCCAGTGGTTGGCAATCACTTCTTTTTATACATTCCTGATGAATTTCAGTGATTCATGAAATTAATATAATGAATTATGTTTAAAAAATGGCTAGTGTAAGAACCTAGTAATATACCTTGGAATAACCAGGGACCACATTGAAAGAAAGACTACGACAAATTATAAAAACTCAAAAAGTTTTCTCAGAGTCTAATATGAAACTACTTCATGGTGCTTTAATAGAGAGCTTCTTTTGAAAATATGTTTCCAAGAGAATCTTCAGACCGTCCTACTGAAGTAAATCAACTACATCACCTAAATTCAAAATGTGACCAACCGTGAATTATCATTATTTTATTATATTTCTTAAAACCCTCCGGCGACCCTCGGAAAAATCCTCGCGACCCTAATTTGGGTCGCGACCAGCGGGGCGATGGGAACCACCGCTCTTAGTCGTTCAGTTCGGCTGTTGTTACTGAGACGGGAAAAATTGTGAGCAATAGTCTATAACTGATCTAATCAACGCCAACTTTGCGCTTGAAAAGGCTCTAGCAACGGCTATCTCAATCAAGGAAAATTGTAGCATAGGTAATTTTTTCGCTTTATTTTTCAGTGATCATTTTAGTTTTTTTTTATCGAAATTGGGAAATTGTGTGCAAACCATTTGAAAAGCTTCATCGGTAGCTACAAATTTTACTTGATATTTGTACCTTCAGCCACTGAAACCCGTAACTTACTGAATCAGTTAGCATCTGTCTGTATAATGTTGAAATGTTTACTTTTGTATCATAATTCCCAATACATTTTCCTCGCTTCCATAAAAATCATCAATATATTTTCTTCTCCTTTCTTGCAGATATCTCAAATGGTTAGCAGTGGATAATTTGCTGGTCTGTGTTGTACTGCTGCCATTCACTCTCCATTCCCATGTAACTCCAGTCCCTTATCCAGCAGCTTTGTATTTTGCCCATATAGAGGTGAGTATTAAATTATAGAAGGCTCTAAAGGTATATAATTTGATTTTTGAGTAAAATAAAAAAGTATAGTTTCTGAAGTTATCGTGAAAATGTTTGCGTAAGATATAATATTTATACATATATAAATTACATCAGTAGTTATAATCCGACATTAAGTTTAAAGCTAAAATAATCTTCAGAAGTCAAACATTATACCGTGGATTCGAATAAGAAAATGTAAATTATTCTCTCTCTCTCTCTCTCTCTCTCTCTCTCTCTCTCTCTCTAGAAAGAGTATCCCGACTTGGGCGATATAGAAAGACCAAAACGAGAGAGAGAGAAAAAAAGAAAGTCAGTTATCGTTTTTGAAAAGCAAACAATCTTACCCATAAATACCTCTTGGTTTTATCCTAATAGTCGCCACTAAATGCCAATGTTCCTTCGAATTCCAGTAAAACCAGACAAAATTGGAAGATTCCTGAAGGTTCTGTAACTCGTGCAATTTGTCTTGAAGAAAGAAACACTGATACTAGCTAAAACACCATAAATAAATTACAGTGATTAAATTGAAAGAAATGAGATGCTTTCAGTAAATCCTTCAATGTGAACACCTATCATTACTCGTTTTTTATAGTGCTAGTTTATTCATTATTTGTAACCAGGAAAATCTAAAATGTCACCTTATATCATTAAAAGGTAACTAAATACAGAAATGATTCTCTAAATGAAAAGCTGAGGACACATGTCCTTTACTGAAACCTTTTTTTATTAGATCTGGTATTGTTTCGCTCAAGAAGCTGAAAACAATAATGCCTTTTACTCCAAGTTACCTCATCAATGTTGGTATTGTTTCTTTCATATAGGTGCCCGTGGGGAACGCCCTCATAGCCTCCAGCGTCTACATAGTAGTCGGTCTCAGCTTCGACAGATTCGTGGCCGTGTGCTACCCCCGGAAATACAGGAACCTCCACAGCCACTACGTGGCCTCCGTCAGGATAGCGCTGTCCTTCATCATCGCCTTCATCATCTACATTCCAATGGCCTTCTACAAGATAGTCGTGCCCCTGCAGGACTCGCCTGACAGATACCTCATCGAGGAAAACTTGGACCTGGTGTCGCAGAGGTGGTTCACCGTCTACGAATACTTGTTGGAGATTTGCGTCAGGTATTGAGGTCCCTCTTCTTTTGGAATTCTTCTTCTTCTATATTTTTACCCTTTTCTTTGTGTTTGCTGTTACTGGAGATGCTTCTCTTTTTGATAAGATAACGATACTTACAGCGATATAATTATATGAACAGTAACCACGTAATTTAACCCGGAAATAGGTGATAATTAATAGACACGACACGACCTCTGAATCTGAGTGAATATAGTATAGGCCTAGCAAATCACAGATCAGCGGTTGAATTCCCAGAAGAGCAGGCTCGTTTCTATCAACAGTAATAATTCACAAATCCTTCTTTTCTATACCTATTGTATTATTCCTGTCCCCTTCTTTATCCTGTCACAGATTTGCCCCAGCTGTCATGCTGGCTGTCCTGAACACTTACATCATCATCGAATTCAAGAAGATCAGCCGAAGAAGGCGCCTTCTTTCCCAGAACATGAGCTGCGAAGTCTCAGCCATCCCATCGCAGTCTTACGGAGAACTGAACGCACCCAACACAGTCATAGTGAACAGCTCCCCTCCGACGAACGTCCAGCCGGACGTGGTGTCAACTTGCGTCACCACCGAAGGGACACTGAACGCAGCCTCCAACTTGGCCCCTTCACCGAAGGAGACAGGTCACCTCGACGATGGGAATCAAGGGTCGAGTATTCAGAACAGTTCCAACGGGGAACTGGTCTGCACTAGGAATTCTTCGAGTAGATCCCTCGGGAAAATCGGGTCAGATAAGGAGAAGATCGGCCTCTCTATGATCAATGTAGAAGGTATGTTACTATCGCTGATAACTAGGTTTTGGCTATACCTTACAGGTAATAAATTTCCCTTTTATTGTCTTCCTGTGCCAAATATCAGAACTGCTCTGCTCCTCTCTCTCTCTCTCTCTCTCTCTCTCTCTCTGTCTGTCTTTATCCAAGAGTCCCCATCCAAACAACGTCTTTGTTGTAGCCTTAGAAATAGATCTTTGAGAATCATTGATGTTCTGATATGTATTTTGTGAGAATTCGTAAGTTTTATCATGAAGCTTATACTTTTATTTACAATTCTGATGTAAATGAGATTAATATATATATATATATATATATATATATATATATATATATTATATATTATATATATATATATATATATGCATAAAAGGTATATATCATAAAGGTATGATATCATATCAAAGAAAAACTGGATAGTTTTCGCCACATCAGCTCGAACAATAGAGCTACATTATGTCATCCCGTCTCACAAACAAGATAATAATAGCCTCCTATTATTATCTAAAGTCATATTACTAGGGTGTCCTTTACGTCTTTTCGGAAGGCAATAAAACCGGTAAGAAGAGATATATGTCACGTCCTTAATAAGTCCAGGCCACTGATGCCCTCTGAAAGTCAATTCTTTCTATTTTCTTTTGTGTAATTTGACCTTCTACCTTTGGTGATATTTGTAGCCCGAAAAGCAGCTTCACGTATTTTGTATCACTGGTTTATTATTTAGTTATCTCTCTCTCTCTCTCTCTCTCTAACAATATATATATATATATAATATATATATATATCTATATATATATATTATTATATATATGTGTGTGTGTGTGTGTGTGTGTGTGTGTGTGTGTGTGTATCTAATAAAAGGAGCCCATAAAAACACTAAAATACAGAGAGAGAAATACTATATTTCAGAGACTGCTGTCTCCCTCTTCAGATAGATGAATGAGAAAAGTTACAGAAAAGGTCGTATTTATACCAAGAGGTCCATCCGCAGGTAAGCCAATTTAGGTCACTCCCGCTGATAATCTTCCTTTAATCTTCTTAAGCATCGGTTGAATGAAAACCTGTTCGACGATATCTGAGTCCCATGCTCCTTTTGAGATATTCATTACCTGCATCTCTTTGATCAGGACCGATTCTATCATTTGATGCTTGTACCGGCAGTTGCTGCTATAAATTATATGTGATAAATTCCAGTTTATACTATGGTTATGTTCATTTATATGGTTGAAAATAGCTGAGTTCTGTTGTCCATACCTAACTGACCGTTTGTGCTGTATTAATCTCTGGGGAAGTGATTTTCTGTAAATCCGATGTAAGATTGGTCACAGTCCAGGCATGGGATTTCGTAAACACCTGTGTCCTTGGGGGATGTGTTTTGTTGGACGTTAATCAGGAATTTGGCTAAGGTATTTGGGTAAGTAAATGCAAAAGGGTTAGATATTCCGAGGGTCTGGGTCACCATCTTAATCCTGTCCAGGTGTGGAATTTTAATTTTAATTTTATTGTTGGGTGTGTCTCTGGTCTTCTCTTGAGGGGGTCGGTAGAAAATTACATTTGCTTTGTGAATTGCTTTCTCAATTATATGGTCAGGATACCTTAAAGACGAAAGCTGTTTGCGAATTAGTTCAAATTCTTTTTCCAGGAGATCTGGAGAACAAATTCGTAAGGCTCTTAAGAATAGGTTGCTGGCGGTGCCTATCTTGATAAGAATGTCATGATACCTGAAGTAGTGAATGTATGAAAGTGAGAACGTTTGTTGTCTGCATATGGTAAATTTGTATTTTGTTGTGTCTCTGGTTATTAAAGCATCAAGAAAAGGAATTTTGTTGTCTGTTTCCCATTCAACTTTAAATTTGATGCTGGGCACTAATGCGTTTAATTTTGAAAAGAATTCATTAAAATTTCCCCATTTATTATCCCAGACCCTCGGAAAATCTAACCCTTTTGCATTCACTTACCCAAATACCTTAGCCAAATCCCTGATTAACGTCCAACCAAAGACATCCCCCAAGGACACAGGCGTTTATGAAATCCTATGCGTGGACTATGACCAATCTTACATCGGATTTACAGGAAAATCAATTTCCCAGAGAATAATACAGCACAAACGGTCAGTTAGGTATGGATGGACCTATTGGTATAAATGCCACCTTTTCTGTAACTTTTCTCATTCATCTACCTGAAGAGGGAGACAGCAGTCTCTGAAATATAGTACTTTTCTCTCTCTGCATTTTGGTTTTTTGTGGGCTCCTTTTGTTAGGTGGAATTCTGTTATATCAGAACATTTTTACCAGTCATATATATATATATATATATATATATATATTATATATATATATATATATATAATATCTATATATATATATATATATATATATATATATATATATATATATACGTATATATATATATATATATATATATATATATATATATATAATATATATATATATATAAATATATATAAATATATACATCCTACCGCCCAAGGTGCAATCAGCCAAAGAGGGACTTTGGACTTACTGATGCAAATCTACTCTGATGTTCTGCCACCTCCGTGATGTTTTTACCTGAATCACCCTTTGGTTCAAAAAAAAAAAAAAAATTATTATTTATATTTGGAAGACACGCCCTTTGTATTCAAGAAACGTTCTGCATATGGAAGTGTCTTTCTTATTTTTTATTCTAGTTCAAGTTACTCTAACATTGTATTTTCCTGGAAAATATATTCAGGTATACTAAAAAACAGTAAACGGATTTTGTTTTCAATAAAAGTACATTTAAAGAATTGGAAATAGAAAAAAAACATCAGTTTTTCGTCAGTTTTTCATCAAATTCTACAAATCTATTAAAGCACAAACGTCTGTTGCAAACATACAAGTTTTATTTCGAATTTAAACTTAGCGTGATTGTATAGTTTTTAAGTGGTAAACAAGGACCTTATATATAAAGAAAAAAAGCAAATTTTCTGGATATATTTACACATCGAATCCAGTTTTTTTTAAATCACTTGAGATATCATCTACATGGAACATTTAAACAAGCAAAAACCTTAGACAAGTCAGCTATTGAACCTGTCTAATATAAAAGCTACAATTTGAAAGCATAATCCTAGATAAGTGTCAGTAGACTCTTGCAGAATATCGTTTTGACAGATTGGGACATGAAAATATGGCCCCAGCTATGAGGCCCGTCAGCAGTCTTTTGTGACTGCCAGTTGCAAACTCGTGTTTTGTTTTATCTTTCATTACTAAACGACGGTATTGCTGTTGCCCAAAACTGATTATCCTGTGCGTGAAAAATTATTTTAATAACTGACCGCTTTTTTATACCATTTTTACTTCGTTATCACGTTGCTAAAAAATAGTTTTCCCATGTTCATTCTGACTTTTTGGATGACTTTGCGAGAGCCTTGCATTTCTGCAGCCAATCAGCGACCCGACACAATGAGCTAAAGGCCAGAAATTTCATTGTTTGTTAGGTTAACGGAATTATGGTGGAATTTTTCAAGTAACTTATAAAACTGATCATTTTTCATTTACATAAACCTATCTAATGAGGGTAAGGTTATTTTTTAGTCATTACTTGGTAGAAATAAAAATATTTTGAACCTTTATGATTCAGTCTTGTGTGTGTGTTTGTGTGTGAGTGTGCATCCCTACTCTACCCTGGTTCTCTACGGCTTTATCTGTACGGAAGCGTGGAAGTTTATGGTATCAATTACTTTCTAATATTATTTATGATTCTTCTTCTTTAAAATAATCTAACTGAAAGAGCGAAATCAGTTAAACCTTAAGAAAAGCCTTAAGATAAAACAAGGATTCATCTTTATTATGTCATATATTGCAAACAAGACATTCATCTTTATCATGTCGTATCTTATAAACAAACAATCAATCTTTATCAAGCCTTACTTTATGAAAAAAAAATCCTTCTTCATTGAATCGTACCATATAGACAAAAAGTCCATCTTCATAAAAAAAAGTCCATCTTTATCAAGTCGTACTTTATGAAAAAAAAAAATCCATCTTTATTGAGTCGTACTATATACACAAAAATCCATCTTCATAAAAAAAATTCTATTTTTATCAAGTCGTACTTTATAAACAAAAACTCCATCATCATTGAGTCCTGTTATATAAGCAAACAAAACCATCATTATCAAGTCGTACTTTTCATTTTTATCTCCCCCTTTCGCAGGACCTCCCATCCAAAACCCTCAGCCTCGGGGCATGAGCGAGCGCAGGCACGACATGGAACGCCGCCTGGTGTTGCTCCTTGTGTCCATCATCGTGGCCTTCTTTGTCACGAACATTCCAGCGGCCGTGTTGTCTCTCACCTTCCGGGACGAGAAGAGGAGCAGCCTCAACTACCAGATCTTCCGGGCGGTCGCCAACAACCTCGAGTTCCTCAACTTTGGGTTGAACTTCATCCTGTACTTCCTCTTCAGCAAGGACATCCGGAACGCCTTCACTTCTCTTCTGCGCAGGACTCTCGACAGAGTCAAAGAGAGGCTGGAAGGATCCAGCAGCAAATATGCTGCGACCAACCTATGATAGGAAACATTTTGGGATTTTACTTTGAAGTCACCTCTCGTCAGTGCAGTTCGTTTACCAAGTGAATGTTTGTTTGTTATCCCTCGGGGTCATAGACATTCCCGGAGGTCAAAGGGAGGCCGGAAGAGTCTAGAAGTAAGCTAAGGTTCTTCTGATGGTCAGTTTACTGCCGAGTCTTTACTCCAAAAGACTCCTGACAGACTCAAACCTAGACAACTGTAAACAGTGACAATCCAGGTGAAAGTGGTGCTGCTTCTCATTGTTTTGTCATAAACCCGATCCAGAATTTCAATTATTCTAGTAACTTAAGACTGATTTAAACAGTGAAAGGTACAACCGACTTACAATTCCTTATACTTAACTCCTTAAGAAGATGTACTGCTGCTACTTATGAGATGAATATGCATGTTATTCATTCCAAATAGCGGCCGCCAATTAAGCTTCCATTCATGTGATGTAACTTATATATAATCTGATGGGTAAAATACCTGTATCATTTCGGTGTGTTGTCAGTGGCTGGGTTCGTTAAGACCTCGTCGTGATAAATGTAAACAAAATTTGTGTGATTCGTTGTAATGTTTTGTGAATTAAAAAGCAGTGATCTTGTAATAATCATGATACAAAATCTTTGAGCTAAAAAAAGCAAAGTACAAGCGTCATCCACTCAATCAATTCATGTATAATGGATGTGGTCATTAGCTATACCTGTGTATGTATCATTATAATTGTATTATTATTGAAAAGATGAAATAATGCAGTATTTATGTCAGAAAATTTTTTTAAAAATTTTGTACTTAGGAACTCTCTCTCTCTCTCTCTCTCTCTCTCTCTCTCTCTCTCTCTCTCTCTCTCCTCTCTCTCTCTCTCTCATATGTAAATTATAATTTTGTAAATAATAAAGAATTTCTCTTCTCTCACATTTAATGCTGATTTAGTCATTTATCATATTCTTTGATTTTACTTAGCATAATATGAAACAGACATAAGTACATTTATGGAAAAAAGTCAAATCGATCATTATTTTTTAAGGCGAATAGAATATAACTTTTAAAAGTCACACTCATTATAATATGTATTACTTGTTTAAAATTACGTGGACTTCAAATACTGTCTGGAAATTTATACTAATTTATGTTAATTATGGCAAATATCCCAGCAAATGAATTATTCAGTAAAAATATAGGGTGGACTGTTTCTCTATATTCCAATTTATAGTTTTTTTTTTTTAATTAAACGATTTTCGAACAGATCTGTGATAGAACTTACGAAGTGCAGACATTTATAAAGACTGCTTCTATCCTAAAAGATGATGTTTAACTCCAAAACTGAAGGAGATTATAGTTTATTTTCCTTTTTTAGCCTCCCTTTTCAGTCTCTAAATATATTAGTATTACCATTTTCCTAATTAGTCTCCTAAGCAAATCATGTATATATGTAATTACATAAAATATCGCAATCTATGTATTTATTTGTAAATAATGGCATGATATTTTATTTATAATACACATAGTAGGGATTATTATTAGTTACATAAAGGTGTCATAAGCTTTAATGTCAGAAACAATTTAATGTTTCCATTATTATTACATTTTTCATTATCTGCTTTGTGAATTGTATATTTTCACTTTCCCTCATTAATTTCATTTGCGTTTTCTCTCTCTCTCTCTCTCTCTCTCTCTCTCTCTCTCTCATTTGTAAAAAATTACATAATTTGTCAGTAAAATCCATCAGTGACTTTGTTGTAAATGAATACAGTGTCTGTATGTTGGCATAAAAAGATTTTATTTCGTTTTATATGGGATTACGTGGTATGACAATGCGTCTATCTACTGTGGCATTGGAAACCAATGCCAGGTTCCCCAAGGTTCGTACGTGGGGTACAGCTGGGGTTTATGTGCTGATCTTCCGTATATGTTCCGTCTCCGGGACATTGCGAAAGGGGAAATTACCTTTCTCCATTATAAATGAATCAGTGCGTGAATATTCTATTAGAACCAGGTGTCCATAGTGTATTTTGTTCAGTCACATTGTAATAAAATATTCATAATGTATTATTGTTTCTTACAATGTAAATCTTTACTCTCTTTAGGTTTTTCGTTTCTTTTCTTCATTTGCTTCTTCCTTCTGTCTATGTAAGAAATGGAATGAAAATTAATAAAAAAAAAATAATCTCAAAACGTAAAAGAACACAATCATGGATGTCAAGATCAAAGAAGGTAGCTGGAAATATATGTTTATGAATATTCACGGCAGTCTTTTTTTGGCCCCTTTCTTCATGTAAGATTTTGAGTGATAATTTATACTATGAATTTCTGTTCATATGGTACTTAAAACTTCAAGTACGGGAATAACAACTGGATAATTAAGTAATACGCAAAGTATATGGCCACAAGAAAAGTAAAACAGCAGGGTGAAAACAATCACACACACATTATATATATATATAATATATATATATATATATATATATATATATATATATATATATATATATGTGTGTGTGTGTTTATATATATATATATATATATATACTATATATATATATATTATATATATATATATATATATATATATATATACATAGGGATACAATCCACAATGAAGTAAAATCCTCTTGTAGTTTAAAATATATATTTCTTGTACAGGATATATTTTAAACTACAACAGAGGATTTTACTTCATTGTGGATTGTATCCCCATTTACTTAGAGGTAACGACATAGTACCTGGCTTCTGTATATATATATATATATATATATATATATATATATATATATATATATATATATATATATATATATATATATATATATTTACTAATACCCTTCTGAAAAGATTTCCTGCAAATATTTCTCAAGGACTCCGTTTTTTTTTTTTAAGATAATTTTCTTTCCCTGAATACTCAATCCTTGCTGTTGTGCAGAACCTTTCTAGGAATAGGACTCGGCTGGGAAACAACAATGTGGCAATTGTAAAGGTGATGAGATCATTTATTTGTGAAGGAGATATCATTTTCTCTTTCATTTTATTTTCTAGGTAAGTGGGTTTTAATGCTTCTGTT
>NC_061098.1:49758589-49763589 GCF_015104395.2 Macrobrachium nipponense | reverse complement strand
CGATGGAAAGTTGTTGTCGTAATCTTTCATCCATAATTCTTTCAAATACCTTCAGTGTATGTGACATGAGCTTTATTCCTCGGTAATTTTCACAACACTGAATATGTCCCCTTTCTCTTTGAATATTGGGATTAATATACTTTCTCTCCATTTTCCGGGTATCGTCTCACTTTCCATAATCTTTTTCATTAACTGCCACAATAAGTCAATTCCTTCGTCATCAAGAGCCTTCCAGGCTTCTGCAGGTATGACATCTGGTCCCACCGCTTTACTATTTTTCATCTTTCCCAGTGCCACTCTAACCTCAGCTTTTGTTATTTCTGTGACTGGTCCACAATTTGTGTGTCCATCTCCTCTTAGAAATCTTTTATTTTCTTCATTCAATAAGGCCTCAAAATATTCTTCCCATCTCCTTATTATGTCTCTCTCATTTCTCAGTACATTTCCATCCTTATCCATAATCTGTCTTATGTGTGTTATATCCTTGGTACTCTTATTTCTCATGGGTGCTAGTTTAAAGATCTTTCCTTGTCCTTGCTTGGTATCTAGCTCTTTGTAAAGCTGATCATATGCTCTATCCTTAGCAATTGCTACAGTTTTCTTTGCTAATTTATTTGCTTCCTTAAAGGCCATCCAGTCCTCTTCCATTTGGGTCCCCTCCCACCTTGTCTTTGCTTCTCTCTTTTGCTTTGTTGCATCCTTCACTTCTTCACTGAACTACCATGTTTCCTTATTCTCGAACATCTTGCCACTACTCTCACCCAATATTTCTCTAGCAACCCTCAGTATTATTTCTATTGTTCTGTTCCACCATTCATCAACACCTTCAATTTCATAAGTTAGTCCATTTAAAACTTTTTCTTTAGACTGCCTACAAAGTTCAATCTCTTTCAGCTTAAACCATTTAATCTGTTTTGGCCCCTGCCAAATGATGTTGCACACTCACATGGTCTCTTGGTAAGACCTTACAATCTTTTACCTCGTGTAAATCTTTCCTCTTATTCATCAAGTAATCTATCTGGCTGGACCTTCTGCCGCTTTTGTACGTAACTAGATGTTCTTGCTGCTTGGTGAAGAAAGTGTTCACTAGTACCATATCCTTGGACACAGCAAAATCAACAGTTCTCTCACCCTCTGCACTAATTTCCATAATTTTTTACTTCTATTTTTAACCCCCTTCTCACCATGGACATCCCCCACTTCCTATCAGGGCTGAACTTGGACTTAAAGGACTTCGGGAGTGTCACTGTTCGTCTAAGCGACTTCAAAATCTATGGATTAGACATATATATATATATATATATATATATATATATATATATATATATATATATATATTATATATATATATATATATAGTTTTCAGTTATTTATAGATGTCACCACCTTCCCACCCCTCTTCCTATCAGGGCTGAACTAATACTTAAAGGATATCAGGAGTGGCACTATTCATCTCAGCGACCTTGAAAGCAATAAATTAGGCACTAATATATGTTGTTTTCAGTTATTTTCATATGTCATCCACTTCCCACCCCCTTTTCAACCCCCCTCCCTACCTGAACTGAACTTATGCTTAAAGGCCATTAGGAGCATCACTATTAATCTAAGCGACCTCAAAAAGTATGGAGTAGACACTAATATTTGTCACTTGAGGTTATCTCTACATGTCACCCCTTCAAACCTTTCCACTCTGATTCCTATCAGGGTTGAAATTGGACTTGAAGGACATCGGGAGTGTCACTATTCATCTCAGCAACCTCGAAAACTGCAGCTTAGACACTAATATCAGTCTTTTTTTTTTTTTTTTTTTTTTTTTTTTTTTTTTTTTTTTTTTTCAGTCACCCCCTTCCACCCTTCTCACCGCTGTCCTATTGAAGATGAACTTAGACTTGTAGGCCATTGGGATTGTCAGTTTTAACCTCAGAGACCACTAAAACTATGAGTTAGACACTAACATCTGTTGTTGTAGGTTATCTTTATAAGTCACCCCTTCCCACCCCTTTCCTCACCCGTCTAACCCCCCTTCCACCCAATCAGGGTGGAAATTGGACTTGACTGACATCTTGGGTGTCACTATTTATCTCAGTGACCTCGAAAACTGTGGCTTAGACACTAATATCTGTGGTTTTCAGTTATTTTTTCTTCACCCATTTCCCACCCCTTCCCCACACACCGTTCTCCGTTTGGCGCCAGTAATGTCTTACCCCTGCAGTATTCTTTCCCAGATGCTAAGTTATATGTATTCCAGGTTTAGTTGAAATTGCTCACTGCATGCCAAAGTGTAAGTGGTACACACACATACATACATATACATCACTTATTTATACATACACACAAACACACACACACACACACACACACGTATATATATATATATATATATATATATATATATATATATATAGATATATATATATATATATCCACACACACATATATATATATATATATATATCATATATATATATATATATATATATATATATATATATATATATATACACATATATACATATATATATATATATATATATATATATATATATATATATATATATATATATATACTATATATATATATATATATATATCTCAACTGCATTACATGCTTTTACTCTGAGTGGCTGTTCATTCAAAATGACGAAAGTCCCTAACGATGTGGACTAATAGTGTTTGTCAGTCGTAAATATTATTTCCAATGCAATTAACATCAAGATTCAGTCATGAATTCCTTAGTAGGGTAATCAATTACTTTGCAATTGCTGTAATTTCTACAAATGATTCACCTAACCTAGAGCTATTTCTTCAGTTAACTCAATATTTATATTTTGTGTATTTTTCTTAACCTCTTTTTTTTCATTAGAAATAAAAGTTACACTCCTTTATACTTATTCATTCAGGTTATATTTTAACGGGTATGCCATAGCAAAGTTTCCAACATAAATATTTGTCCGTATGTAACTAAGTAATGTTCCTATAGTTTTTTTAATAACATCATAAATTACGTTTTCTAAAACCGTAATTTACAATTTATTATGCTAATTGACGTTACCAAACTTTGCCTTAATAAAATCGGTAGTTATTCGGATTCCTTGAAATTAACAGAAATGCTTCAGTTTAATGAAAATTAGAAGGAATGTGGACAGAGGGATAAACATTTTGCAACAATTATATTTTGTATTTTCCCCTGTTCCACAAATAGACATTTATTCCCACGATGACGAGTGTGCAGTAAAATAAACACTAAGAATTCTCAGTATCAAAGATCAAATCAACTCAATTCCGGTAATAACAAGCAGCTGCAGAATTCCGATTGAAGTTATAATCTCACTCGTTCCTTCGGATGGCATATTAAGGGCATTTCTATAATATGAAAGTAAGACTAGCGGAAGCAGTTATACGCTCATTGCATCGTGAATTAGGGGAAGGAGTTATGCGCTCATTGTATCGTGAATTAGGGGAAGCATGATCATGTATATAGTGTTACATTACTAACCTATAAACCTAAGAAGCCACATGGTAAATGCAGTAGTAATAATACTGTTATTGCTACAAGTAATAATAATAATAATAATAATAATAATAATCTAGAAAAACTAGAGGTTGAAGTAGCTCCAGGACTCATGCAAAGAGTGTGATCCTAAAAACGGCGCCCATAAGAAGAAAAGTGATGGACTCCTAAGGAGGCAGGATGCAACCCGGAACCCCACACTATAAATACCACCCAGTCGAATTGGAGGACTGTGATGGAGCAAAAAAAAAATAATAATAATAATAAAAAAAATATAATAAAAGATATCCTGTTTTTCCAAATGTGATAGTTGCAAAAATTAGAGTTATTTTAGTATCAAAAGTTGTCACTTTTTCTTAAAGTTCTTGTCCTCTACGTTAAAATTTGATAAAATTATGCAGCTATTATATTTAATAATACTATGAATACCACCCAGTCGAATTGGAGGACTATGATAGCGCCCCATCCAAAAAAAAATAATAAAATGAAAAATTGTTTTTAAAATTCCGGAAGGAAATGTTCACAATCACCCGCACACAGGCAGACTTAAGCTTCTCCAACTTATATATAAGAATTTTAAAATCAGACTGGAATGACTTCGCAAGTCTGAGTCTATAGGAGCAATCTCTCACTTTACAGCCATTCGTAGCAAACAAGTCATTACAAAGTAGCAAAGGATTCAAGGAAAATATGAAGTGCTCGGTTTTTTTTTTTTTTTTATCTTTCTTTTTTAACCTAAAGCGTAGACATTCAAAGAGCTTGATGCTCGTCTGAGGTATTTTTGTATTGAACTGATAGCAGACTTGGTGGCTTTGCTTCTTTCGTAATAAGTATGTTATAAGCATTGAATTCCTTTTCAGTCAGTGAAAATAATGTTTCGTGCAAGCTTATAGATTCTAATATTCTTCGTCTGCATGCTCTGGACTTGCAATGACCTAGTAACAACTATTGCCTTTTGTTTGCAATCTGCGATGCTTCATTATTATTATTATTGTTCTAAAGGGCCCACAATAATAAAAAGTGTTAAGAGTCCGTGTATAATTTTTAAAACTTTACAAAGTTTAAATGTAAAGTTTTTAAAATTATACACGGACTCAACACTTTTTATTATTGTGGGCCCCCTTTAGAAACCATTATGTATACTCTCGCGATAGAGAGTTTTTCCCTACTAGTTATTATTATTGTTATTATTCAGAAGATGAAACCCCGTTCATATGGAACTATCCCAAAGAGGCCATTGACTTGGAATTCAGGCTTCTAAAGAACATGGTGTTCATTTGGAAGAAATAACCGTAGGTAATGGAAATGCAGAAAGAAAAGATCACTTATTATAAAAAAATAATAAATAAATAAATATATGAAAACGTAAGTGAATAAAAAAAAAAATACAAGGAGTACGCATTCTGCTTACTGACTGTTAACAGCGCGTGGCCGAGGCTATGTGTTACTTGAAGAATTTCCTAGAACTTTTTACCCACAGAAAGCTTTC
>NC_061098.1:49746089-49756089 GCF_015104395.2 Macrobrachium nipponense | reverse complement strand
CTTAGTAGTCTTACTGGTGGTATCGATGTAAATGATTTACTGTCTAAATTGAATAATTTAGTGCCATCCATAAAATTCACTGTTGAAATTGAAAATAACAATGTCATCCCTTCCTAGATTTATTAATACATAGAGAATCTTTCCAATGCAAATTCAGTATTTATATAAAAACCCACAAGTAATTTAACATATGTACATTTTTTTATTCTGGCCCCACCCATCCCCCTTAAGTAATTAAATGTCCAATTTTTTGTTTCTTCTATGTTCCTACGCGCTTTGCGTATCACGAGTCCACAATATCTGGACCAAGAAATAGAATACATAAAAAAGATAGGAAACGATCTCTGCTACCCACCTCATTTAATTGTTTTATGTTATCAAAAAGCTCACAAAAAGTTTTATAATGTTGCTATTAATGAAAAAGAAATGCTTCAAAAATGTACTTAGCTTACAATTTATTTCGTGGATTTGCAAACCATAAAATCAATATTTAAATAGTTTAATGTTAATGTAGTGTTCTCTTATAAAAACAATACCATTAAAGATATTGCTAATTAATAATAGTCCCGTTACAAATAACAACATCATTTACAAAATTCCTTGTAAGGATTGCCCATCGTTTACGTTGGTCAGTCAAGTAAAAATTTCGGTGTTAAACGGATTAAGCAGCATATGTATTTAGTTAGAACAGCCCAGACTCAAATGCCTACTGTTTATCATCTGAGTGAAAAATCTCATTGTATTAATTGGGGTGATGGGATAACTCGGTAATTGCTAGATCTAATGATTATATTTCAAGAAATTTACTGGAATCGGTAATTATACAAATCACTAATAAAAACAACCTAAATCTTAGTCCGGGAATGTACCATTTTGGACCCCGATAATTTTGTACGATTTTTTGTTTGAATGGAAGGACCTTAAAATAAATGAACAACTAATAAATTAGTCCTCATGTATATAGTTATTATTTCTTTCTCTCTCGTCTCTCTCTCTTCTCTCTATCTCTCTCTCTCTCTCTCTCTCTCCTCTCTCTCTCTCTCTCTGGTTCGATATTTTCTCTCCCTCTTTCTCTTGCTCGATATATATATATATTTATATTTTCTTTCGTCTTTTCATTAATAATAATTTTTTGGGGGGAAAATCTGTGTAAAAATTCATGATATTAAATTGTTTATGCTCCCGTGTTTTTTTCAAATGTACTGTTTTCTGGGAAAATCACTTGTTTACTGGCGTGTTTCCTCCAAGGTGTGGCTTCCCTCAGACGACTCCTCCCTTCTGTAGAGTGAAAATCGCCCTTATTGCTTGCTAATTTTGTAGTGTCAGTTTGTATATTAAATAAGCTTTCTTTTGACTATGTTGTTCTCTGTAAAATCAGTTTGCCTCAGTAAAGGGTCCGAACAGGACCGAAAGTAATTGGCTATCTCGCTTTTTCATTTTTTTCCTTCGTGGCAAAGAAACCTTTATTTATATATATATATATATATATATATATATATATATATATATATATATATTATATATATATATATATATATATATAATAAAGAGAGAGAGAGAGAGTCACTGTTTCTGTATTATATATATATATATATATATATATATATATATATATATAATATAATATATATATATATATATATATTATATATATATATATATATATGCAGAAAGGTTAGGACATCTGAAACCGCCGTAGATTCAACATGAATGGATGGATAAAACCCAGCGTAACATCATCTATTTATTTTCCGAATTTTCGAGGTTTTGAGTATCATCTTCAGGGGCTGTAAAATATACAAATATACAAATTAAAACAAGATACAGCCAAAAAAGTATTCTGAATAACTTTTAGTATTTTTAACTTAAACACTTAAAATGCGTTGGAATGAATGAAAGTAATAGAGGTGTAAATGTACGTTATATATATATATATATATATTAATATATATATATATATCTATATATATATATATATATATATCTATATATATTGTGTGTGTGTGTGTGTGTTTGTATACTATAATATATATATATATATATATATCATATATATATATCTATATATATATAATATACTATATATATATATATATATAATATATATATGTATGTATATATAGTGTATGTATATAATGTATGTATATATATATCTGTATATATATATATATATATATATATATATATATATATATATATGCAAATATAAAAAAAAACACTGTATCGTGTTTCTAAGAAATCAATAGAGTATCACAGTAAATTTATCCTTGTTTATCTAGATATAAATGTTTTATACAAAGCTTAAGCTTTCGTCATCCTCTGTGACTTGATCATAAGCAAATGAGACATGTATTGGTGAAGAATTCCAATAAACATAAACAAACAGACAAAGAACATTAACAGGTTAAAAAAAATTCGAACAAGTCATTGGGTCGTTTGCCTTTCCATAATTCGCTGTGATCTACGAGGCGGGACAAAGCGCCGGTCTTCTTCCTGAATGACATCTTGACGGTCGTTAACCAAAAAGGTGGTTTGTAGATTAGGCTCTTGAACGGGCGAAGGATGGTTATTTACATTATCAGATTGAAGGAGGCTGTACACATTTCTGAAGTTCTTTATTCTGGCCCTTTTGCAAATTTCTTCACTCAAAAGTAAATTGTTCTGTATGCCAGTATTCCCCTCAAAAGTGTCATTCAAAGTGATGAGAGCTCCTTCCACAATTCTCCTAGTGGTCCTATCCGCACTCTTATAATAAACTTTCCCTCCCTTAAGTCGATGGCATGATCGGAATCCCAAGTATGCTTGGCAATGGCGCTGTAAACGTTGCCCAAACGGCAAGCTGCAACATGTTCACGTTTCCTCTGGTCCAGAGAACGACCGCTTTCACCAATATAGCATTTGTCACAATTTTTACATCCTAATAGCATAGACTCCAACATCGGTGTTTGGTTTTCTGTAACTGTTTTTGATAATTTTATTTTAAGAGTATTAGGGTATTGAAAAACTACGCTATACCCATGTCTTTCTTTTCTAAGATTATTGGAAACTTTTTTCAGGTCATGATTATGAAGGAAGGGGAAGGCATTTAAAATTAGCAGTCGAACAGCGTTCCCTTGGATTAAAATAAACATAACTTCTGGCTCTAGAAAGACATCTGTCGATAAAAAACTTGGGGTAACATAACTTTTTGAAACTCGTAGTCAGAATTGAATTTCCTGGTCAATGAAACTAGGGTCACAAAACTCGAAAAGCTCTAAAAAACAAATTCGTCAGAAACGTTGCGTGTTTGATTTTCTCGTCATGATATGAATAAAAATGTGTACGTATTTGTGTGAGTACTTTTCCTGAAAACAGAGAATTTGAAAGACCTATTTGTACGTCGTCCCTGTTAACAACCAAGTCTAAAAATGGCAGACGCTTGTCGACTTCCCTTTCCACTGTAAACGTGATGGATGGAAGAAAACTATTCAGTTGTAAAAGAAGCTGATCAAAACTTTCGGTATCGTCCTTAAAAACAATAAAAATATCGTCAACATATCTTACCCATATAAAAGGTTTCAAATCATCTGGAAGTTTGTCCACAAAAAGTATTTCAAAAAATTCCATACAAAGATTAGCTAAAACAGGCGACAACGAGGATCCCATAGCAACCCCTGCTTTTTGTTGATAGAAATCTCCTTCAAACTCAAATATGGTGATTCTACACACGACATCGTTTATAAGCTCACAAAAACTTATATTATGAAATAGTAGGGGGCGGCTGATTTTCCTTCTTCGGCAATTTTGGACCAAATTAGCTAGAACAAAATCAAGAGGCACATAGTGAATAAGGAGACGATGTCCAGACTATACATAATTCCATCCAAATTTTTACCCATAATTCTATCCATGAAATCAAGATTATGTTTAAGATGGGAGCTAGATATATTACCCACTAAGTCACCCAAAACCTCCGCCAACCAAGAGGTCAAATCACCTAGAGTATTGCAGTTTGCTACAATGGGCCTCAAAGGGATGCCCTCCTTGTGGATTTTGGAAGATCATAAAAATAACTAAACGAGGGTAGTTTTGCTTGTCAATTTACTGAGAATAACCTCTTTCATTTCTCTGGTGATGTTAACCTTTTATAATGTCCTTAATTTTCTTGTTAAACGTGGACTGAATGTCAGAAATGGACGGAGCTACAGAAATCTTGGTGTAAGTATTAGCGTCGCTGAGCAATCTAACTGCCTTAATAAGGTAATCTGTCCTACCCATAACCACCACACATCCCCCCTTGTCGGCCTTGATATTTTAATGTCAGATTTGTTTTCTAGCCTGTGAAGAGCTTCTAAAAAAGACGTTTAGGAAGATGTACTGTTTTTTCCTCAAACGAACTGAATAAAATCCCTTTGACGAAATCCATGTTAAAGTCTGAATTTTTAAAATTGAACAAATTGATATTTCCAATTCCTTTATAAAATCCATATCTTCCATCCCCAAAGAAAAATTAAGACCCAGGCTCAAAAGAATTTTGCAGTCCTCATCTAGGTCAACTTCAGTTAAAACTTTTATATTGTCTGAGTTATAACCATTTATTCCAAGGTGACATTTTACACAAGTTCAGTAATTTCCCATTAAGTGATCTTTGGTGTAGCATAGATTTGCGAAAAGCTACTTCACCTGCGCAAGTAGGATCCAGTTGAATCGATATTGGGGTTAATATCCAAAAACTATCACGTAGTAAATTCCTCAGGTGACGGAGCTCCAAGAATAATTCTTCTTTTCTAAAAACAGCAAGTCGAATCTTGGTCTTCAAGAAAAAAGTATTTTGTACTTGGGGGAAATGGCTCTCCTGAAAAAGATTCTCTGTGCATCCAACCAAACATCTTAGGCATGACTTGTTCCCGCTACACAATCACGAAGAAACTTTATCTGATTCTTAATCCTTTGTACGGAAATGCATCTTCTTTCGTAGAGGCGATAGTCCAAAAGTAATTCTTCACCAAGTGTCTGTCGCATGTAGTTTCCAACGAAATTGGTCATATTGGTGTGGTGGTAGTAAACGTTGGATGTAACAATGCAATATAAAAAAAAAAAAAACACTGTATCGTGCTTCTAAGAAATCAATAGAGGGATCCACAGTAATATCCTTGTTTATCTAGATATAATATTTTTGTTTTATACAAAGCTTAAAGCTTTCGTGTCCATCCATCCTGTGGAACTTGATCACTAAGCAAATGAGACATGTATTGGTGAAGAATTCCAAATAAACATAACAAACAGACAAAGAACATTAACAAGGTTAAAAAATTCGAACAAGTCATTGGTCGTTTGCCTTTCCATAATTCGCTGTGATCTACGAGGCGGGACAAAGCGCCGGTCTTCTTCCTGAATGACATCTTGACGGTCGTTAACCAAAAAGGTGGTTTGTAGATTAGGCTCTTGAATGGGCGAAGGATGGTTATTTACATTATCAGATTGAAGGAGGCTGTACACATTTCTGAAGTTCTTTATTCTGGCCCTTTTGCAAATTTCTTCACTCAAAAGTAAATTGTTCTGTATGCCAGTATTCCCCTCAAAAGTGTCATTCAAAGTGTGAGACTCCTTCCACAATTTCTCCTAGTGGTCCTATCCGCATCTTATTAAATAACTTTCCCTCCCTTGAAGTCGATGGCATGATCGGAATCCCAAGTATGCTTGGCAATGGCGCTGTAAACGTTGCCCAAACGGCAAGCTGCAACATGTTCACGTTTCCTCTGGTCCAGAGAACGACCGCTTTCACCAATATAGCATTTGTCACAATTTTACATCCTATAGCATAGACTCCAACATCGGTGTTTGGTTTTCTGTAACTGTTTTTGATAATTTTTATTTTTAAGAGTGTTAGGGTATTGAAAAACTACGCTATACCCATGACTTTCTTTTCTAAGATTATTGGAAACTTTTTTCAGGTCATGATTATAAGGAGGGGGAAGGCATTTAAAATTAGCAGTCGAACAACGTTCCCTTGGATTATAAACTGACTTCTGGTCTCTAGAAAGACATCTGTCGATAAAAAACTTGGGGTAACATAACTTTTTGAAACTCGTAGTCAAGAATTGAATTTCCTGGTCAATGAAACTATGGTCACAAACTCGAAAATCTCTAAAAAACAAATTCGTCAGAACGTTGCGTTAGATTTTCTCGTCATGATATGAATAAAAATGTATGTACGTATTTGTGTGAGTTCTTTTCCTGAAAACAGAGAGAATTTAAACCAGACTTATTTACGTCGTCCCTGTGAACAACCAAGTCTAAAAATGGCAGACGCTTGTCGACTTCCCTTTCCACTGTAAACGTGATGGATGGAAGAAAACTATTCAGTTGTAAAAGAAGCTGATCAAAACTTTCGGTATCGTCCTTAAAAACAATAAAAATATCGTCAACATATCTTACCCATATAAAAGGTTTCAAATCATCTGGAAGTTTGTCCACAAAAGTATTTCAAAAAATTCCATACAAAGATTAGCTAAAACATGGCGACAACGAGGATCCCATAGCAACCCCTGCTTTTTGTTGATAGAAATCTCCTTCAAACTCAAATATGGTGGATTCTACACACGTCTTTATAAGCTCACAAAAACTTATTAATATGAATAGGAGGGCATCCCTTTGAGGCCCATTGTAGCAAACTGCAATACTCCTCAGGCTGATTTGACCTCTTGGTTGGCGGAGGTTTTGGGTGACTTAGTGGGTAATATATCTAGCTCCCATCTTAAACATAATCTTGATTTCATGGATAGAATTATGGGTAAAAATTTGGATGGATTATGTATAGTCTGGACATCGTCTCCTTATTCACTAATGTGCCTCTTGATTTTGTTCTAGCTAATTTGGTCAAATTGCCGAAGAAGGTAAATTCACGCCACCTATTCATATAATAAGTTTTGTGAGCTTATAAGACGTGTGTAGAATCCACCATATTTGAGTTTGAAGGAGATTTCTATCAACAAAAAGCAGGGGTTGCTATGGGATCCTCGTTGTCGCCTGTTTAGCTAATCTTGTATGGAATTTTTTGAAATACTTTTTGTGGACAAACTTCCAGATGATTTGAAACCTTTTTCCTTTTATATGGGTAAGATATGTTTTGACGATATTTTTATTGTTTTTAAGGACGATACCGAAAGTTTTGATCAGCTTCTTTTACAACTGAATAGTTTCTTCCATCCATCACGTTTACAGTGGAAAGGGAAGTCGACAAGCGTCTGCCATTTTTAGACTTGGTTGTTCACAGGGACGACGTAAATAAGTCTTTTAAATTCTCTGTTTTCAGGAAAAGTACTCACACAAATACGTACATACATTTTTATTCATATCATGACGAGAAAATCTAACGCAACGTTTCTGACGAATTTGTTTTTTAGAGCTTTTCGAGTTTGTGACCCTAGTTTCATTGACCAGGAAATTCAATTCTTGACTACGAGTTTCAAAAAGTTATGTTACCCCAAGTTTTTTATCGACAGATGTCTTTCTAGAGCCAGAAGTATGTTTTATAATCCAAGGGAACGCTGTTCGACTGCTAATTTTAAATGCCTTCCCCTTCCTTATAATCATGACCTGAAAAAAGTTTCCAATAATCTTAGAAAAGAAAGACATGGGTATAGCGTAGTTTTTCAATACCCTAATACTCTTAAAAATAAAATTATCAAAAACAGTTACAGAAAACCAAACACCGATGTTGGAGTCTATGCTATAGGATGTAAAAATTGTGACAAATGCTATATTGGTGAAAGCGGTCGTTCTCTGGACCAGAGGAAACGTGAACAGTTGCAGCTTGCCGTTTGGGCAACGTTTACAGCGCCATTGCCAAGCATACTTGGGATTCCGATCATGCCATCGACTTCAAGGGAGGGAAAGTTATTTATAAGAGTGGGCGGATAGGACCACTAGGAGAATTGGGAAGGAGCTCTCATCACTTTGAATGACACTTTTGAGGGGAATACTGGCATACAGAACAATTTACTTTTGAGTGAAGAAATTTGCAAAGGGCCAGAATAAAGAACTTCAGAAATGTGTACAGCCTCCTTCAATCTGATAATGTAAATAACCATCCTTCGCCCGTTCAAGAGCCTAATCTACAAACCACCTTTTTGGTTAACGACCGTCAAGATGTCATTCAGGAAGAAGACCAGGCGCTTTGTCCCGCCTCGTAGATCACAGCGAATTATGGAAAGGCAAACGACCCAATGACTTGTTCGAATTTTTTGAACCTGTTAATGTTCTTTGTCTGTTTGTTTATGTTTATTTGGAATTCTCACCAATACATGTCTCATTTGCTTAGTGATCAAGTCCACAGGAGGATGGACGAAAGCTTTAAGCTTTGTATAAACATTATATCTAGATAAACAAGGATATTACTGGGATCCCCGATATTGATATATATATATACTGTATATATATATATATATATATATATATATATATATATATATATATATATATATATATATATATATATATATATATATATATATATATATATATATAGCTCAGGGCCATATGCATAGAATATACAAAATACAGACAGTAACCTACACAATCTGATGATACAAAAGACAACCTGAATATATATATATATATATATATATATATATATATATATATATATTATATATATATATATATATATATATGTGTGTGTGTGTGTGTGTGTGTGTGTGTGTGTGTGTGTGTGTGTGTGTTGTATATGTATACTGGCGAAGCATTCAAAAGAAAAAAGAACTTGCAAATAACATCAGATATAGCAGTCTTTATTTTTCACTCCGATTCAGAGAATTTCACGGCCTTCAGTCGCGTGAAGAGAGATGATTTGAAACTCCGACAGTTCCCTTCAACTGGACAGTTTTCTGGAAACCAACAACGTTCTTTGTGACCCAATCAAATAGAAACCTTTGGTTGATCTGACTGTTTATTTGGATGACATTCGTTGAAAGAATGATGTATTATATCTTTGTGAATATTCAAATTTATGAACGAAGAGAGCAGCAAGCTAAGACCATAAACTAAGTCTAAAACGGCGCCAACTACCCAAGTCTTATAAAGGGTTATGACCAATGGAAAAGGCGAGTTACATAACATCTCCCATGAAAACTAAATCTTCTATTGTTTATTGGGTCAATAACTTAACAAGTTTGATATGGCAGTAATATAGGTTGGGATGTTAATAACAAATATTAATGAAGAGCTCATAATGAATATTTAATTTCTAAAAAGCTTTCAATTAGATAAAGAACAATTCACCCTCACTGAGTATTTTCGTCCTTCACTAACGAAGAACGCTTTTTCGTAACGTAAAGGGAGTTGGAATAGTCTCCCATAGCCGTACTTTTATTAGTCAGATGTAATTGACTTCAGGATATAGAATCTATATATATATATTCTCTTCTTGCTTCCTCAGTGAACTTGTAAAGTAAGCACAAAGCCATAATCTACAGTAACTCCAGTACTCTGCGTAGCATAAATATTTAAAGCCCTGATTGTTCATGTGATATTGTGCTATTACATCCTGCCAATGTCAGCAGGGAATCCATCTACTATATCAGGCAGAATCAATGAACATAAAACGTTATCCAGCTATTCTTAGCTAGTAATGGGTATCATGAGAGCCTGATAAACAATAATGGATATTTGTTGCCTTTAGAAATTTTATGATAATTTATGTTAATTGTAATTAAAAGTAATGAGAATATCAATTATTTTTATTATAATTAATAGTCGCTGAAGTATAGGGACTTAACTAAATTATGGCTTTCAGTTGTGTGACAATTTTGACCAGAAGAGCAGCAAAAAAATAAAAAAAGCGTAATAAAGCAGGGGAAAATAGCAATATGACAGAAAACCAGATAACATAAGCCTGAAAACAATCATAGAAAAAAAATAATTTAGAAAAATCTGTAAAATATTAACAAAACTCACGAAAACCAGCACAATTAAAAAACTAGAATCAAGGAAAAGTCAGAGAATATCGCCAATACCTATC
>NC_061098.1:49731089-49736089 GCF_015104395.2 Macrobrachium nipponense | reverse complement strand
GGAACAGCAAGGACAATCATAAATCTCCTACAGAACACAAAAAGGATTTGTTTCAGAGATAAATGACTTCCTTCCTAGCACTGGAAGGCCCTTGACTTCTGCACAATGACTCGGCAAGAAGAGACATATTCTTGAAAATTAATCTTGTGTATGATAAATAGGAGTCATTGAACTTTTGAGTAGTGCAGTGCTTTTGCCCGGTGATGATTACACACACAAACACACACACACACACACATATATATATAATATATATATATATATATATATATATATATACATATTCAGATGTATATATATATATATATATATATATATAGTATATATATATATATATAGATATATATATATATATATATATATATATATATATATATATATATATATATATATATATATCTATATAGATGTATATATGTACATATATATATATATATATATATATATATATATATATATATATATATATATATATATATATATATATATATATATATATATATATAGATATCCCCTGATTACCGACTGGCCAACAAGATGTTGTGCTCTTTGTACCTATGGCGTAAACATCTCTCTCTCTCTCCCTCTCTCTCTCTCTCTCTCTCTCTCTCTCTCTCTCTCTCTCTCTCTCTCTCTCTCTCAGAGAAAGATGTTTACCCCATAAGTACAAAGAGCACATCTTATTGGCCAGCCGGTAATCAGAGGATACGAACTACTTCAAAAGGATTACATCACATCCTAATTCCTGGTTCTTGCATCATTTAATGGGACCTTGAAGAATTATCCTTTGCCCAAAGGAAATTCATCAAGTCCTTCTGTTTTCAAGATCGTCTGTAGCCTTTTATGAGGTCTAATGTTGTGTATAAATTTATGTGCCTAGGATGTCCTGGTATTTACGTTGGATCTACCAAGAGACTGCTGCCGATGCGATATTGCAGCCACCTGGGGGATAGTTTTAGAACTGGCCAGAGATTAAGTAGACCAGAGCATTCAACTATCAAGAATCATGCCATCAATTGTAAGAATGGAGTCAAGAAACAGCACTTCTCCATTTTAGGTTACAATAAGAACTCTGAGTATTTAACAACACTTGAGCCATTATTTATCAAAAGACTTTTTCCTTCGTTGAATAGCTTTAGTTTATCGTCTCTACTATACCTGGCATAGTTTTCTTTCTGACCTGAATCTCATTTCTAGTCTTTCTCTCTCCTCCTTTCCTAGAGAATGGTTTATGTTTCAGTGGTTATGTTTTAATGTTCTTTTTTCACTTCTAACTTTGAAGCATTATGCTAATTTTCAAATCATAATTTTTAAATTCTAAATTCTAGATTGAAATTTTTATATGTATTTTGTTTCTATTAATTTAAAATTTATTACTTTTAATTTAACAGACTGATGATGCACATAGTTCTTGTGCGAAACGCTTTCTTAGCAAATAAATCCTGTTTATCTCAATCATGTGTCTTCGGTTTTCCTGAAGTAATATATACATATGTATATGTATATAGTATCACACACAACAAACACACACACACACACACACACACACACACACACACATATATATATATATATATATATATATATATATATATATATATATATATGTGTGTGTGTGTGTGTGTGTGTGTGTGTGTGTGTGTAAGAGTCTTTGCTTGTGTCTACATTTATCGTTTATACAGAATGCGTGACAAAAAATAAGTGAAAAGTAGAAAAAAATATTCAAATACGTAAGAAAAAGTTTTTCAAACCAACAAACGTAAACCGACTTATAACAAGAAGTACAATTCTTATCCCTCCCTAAGCTGGTAAGGCGAACATTAATTCTACCGCATCAACCCTACCAGAATAATCCTACCATATTAATCATCTTAACCGTTTGACTAACTACCAGGGATTGGCTTTGATTACGACGTGTTACATGATACTGGCTACCCAGTGTTATGCATCCATATTCATCAGATGAGTTACGCAGCCTAATGTCGAAATCGACAACCAATTGATTCTACCAGAATTGGTATTATATAACTTGGGATGTATTTAGTATTTGGTGACTATGATTATATATATTATAGTCAAAATGGTCATTTAGTATGTCATTCCCGTAGCCATTGAATGTTCTGAGACATTATTATTATTATTATTATTATTATTATTATTATTATTATTATTATTATTATTATTATATAGTAAAACACCCCATTTGGAAGTGAGGAAACTATTATTATCATTATTATTATTATTATTATTATTATTATTATTATTATTATTATTATTATTATTATTATTATGTGCTCTATCACAGTCCTACAATTCGACTGGGTGGTATTTATAGTGTGGGGTTCCGGGTTGCATCCTGCCTCCTTAGGAGTCCATCACTTTTCTTACTATGTGTGCCGTTTCTAGGATCACACTCTTCTGCATGAGTCCTGGAGCTACTTCAGCGTCTAGTTTTTCTAGATTCCTTTTCAGGGATTTCGGGATGGTGCCTAGTGCTCCTATGATTATGGGTACGATTTCCACTGGCATATCCCATATCCTCTTATTTCTATTTTCAGATCTTGATACTTATCCATTTTTTCCCTCTCTTTCTCTTCAACTCTGATGTCCCATGGTATTGCGACATCAATGATTGTTACTTTCTTCTTGACTTTGTCAATCAACGTCCACGTCTGGTCTATTTGCACGTATCACCCTATCCGTTCTGATACCATAGTCCCAGAGGATCTTTGCCTGATCGTTTTCTATCACTCCTTCAGGTTGGTGCTCGTACCACTTATTACTGCAAGGTAGCTGATGTTTCTTGCACAGGCTCCAGTGGAGGGCTTTTGCCACTGAATCATGCCTCTTTTTGTACTGGTTCTGTGCAAGTGCCGGGCATTCACTTGCTATGAGGTTTATGGTTTCATTTTTCGTATTGCACTTCCTACATATGGGAGAGATGTTATTTCCGTCTATCGTTCTTTGAACATATCTGGTTCTTAGGGCCTGATCTTGTGCCGCTGTTATCATTCCTTCAGTTTCCTTCTTTTATTATTATTATTATTATTATTATTATTATTATTATTATTATTATTATTATTATTATAAACAGGTCCCTTTAAGAGTAAGGAAAACAGTCCTAAAACTATTGCTGCTCCTCTGCTAGATTTAAATGTAATTAGTAGTTGGGGAGCAAACTGTCGCAAAGCTGAAATGATTTAAAAGGAAGAAGTAAACTATTCTGTGAGATCCAAATACAGATTAAGTGTCCTCTCTGGAAATATATTTGAAAACATAAGTCCATAGATAACACGAGTCAGAGAATAGAAATTTTATAAATTGTAATAATAACGCACCATTTTTGAGTGCAAACATTTTCTTAGCAACAGTTCTAAGTTCACTTTGATTTTAAATCCCTTTCTGACAAAGAACACATTTTAGTAACCTGTATTTTTGTTAATTACTTCTTCGAATTGACGAATCTGAATTATACTACATTATACAAAATAATATATACAACATACTACAAACGAATCCATCGCTCGAAATATATATATGCGCCACTTTCAGCGAAATTCAGCTCAGAATCCCTTCTTTGAAGATTATGATCCAGAATTACCTTCAATGTAAAGTTTTTTTTTTTCGTCATATACGATCGAATATGGACCATGTTTCTGAAGAGACATTATAAAGAGTCAAGCTATACGCCATGCGCAGGGAGGCTAATCAGTTCAACTGTTTTCTGGAAAGCCGTTCTAAGGAATATTCATTGCTCGTGTCGTGGTACTATTAATCACAGAGCGATATAACCGAGCGGTCCCCAGACACAAATTCCTTAGATGTATGCTAGTATTGCACCAACCATGGTCTTTTTGTCATGGGCTTGGTTAGGTTAGGTTAATTTAGGTTGAGGTAGGATATGTTGGTACCTGCGTCGTAATTTGGGTGTGGAAACATAATGAGATTGTTTTTCAAGAAAATTCTATGGTTAGTTTTTGGAGATATGGCATGCATCGTTTTTCTTGGAAAGGTCCCCGGTAATTGGTTACATCTCGGGAAAATGCTCCCCAGACAGAATGAAAAAAGCACAACTTGAAATATCTTTCTTAGTGAAGGTGGCTTATAGGATGAAAGTAAAGAAATTGGCCGCTTTTTCGCATTCAAATGATAGTGATAGAGATTAATATGAGCCTTTTCTGATGATAGAGTTGGGTGATAGTGTCGTTTTTAGGTAAGGGTTAAAGAGGTAACCAGTGGTAAAGGGAAGGCTAGGCCTAGTATTTTGATAGGAGTAAATTATCTCATTATCGTTGCTATTATAATGACAGTGATACATCAGATAATAAATGGGTGAACCCCCATAACAGTGATAGTGATATAGAATATGATGACCCATTCCCTTGTGACACCAGCTGCCCAATACTTGTGGGCAAGTATGCCAACCCCATCAGCCTTGAAGCTAGTGCCAATGCCACCAGTAGCAGTGGTTCTCAACTTGTGGAACCGTTTGTTGATGAGGCTGAACACTGGTTACAGCATGTAAAAAGGAAGGGAAATAGTTGGTAGCCTAGAAAAATGTCTGTTGATCCTTCTAAAATGCTAAGAACCTTTGGCCTGGTCTGCCAAAGCTTTGTTAAGGGTAGTAGCAAGAAAACTGTTTTAGGGAAGAAAGTCGGTTCACTTTGCAACTCCAATGAAGAGTTTTTATATCCAAAATGGGGGATGAGGTGCTTAATATGATTCTCAGGGCATACTGGTCAGTGGGGGACTACAACTCCAAGACAGCATACCTCCAAAGAAATATTTGTAGGGAACCAATCATGATGGATGTATCTTAGGCCGAAGAAAGCAAGAAGTGGACACTGAGCTACTCTGTTACCTTCAGGGCCAAGAACATGGCAAAGCAAGGCTGTTTTCCTTTGCATTCATGCAACAACTTCATTACGATTCAAGGCGCTATGGAAAAAAGATGTTTGGAGGAACGACAATAGAGGACCTCCAAGGTACTAACAAACAAC
>NC_061098.1:49708245-49715745 GCF_015104395.2 Macrobrachium nipponense | reverse complement strand
AAATTTTTATATGTATTTTGTTTCTATTAATTTAAAATTCACTTGTATTTTAACAGACTGATGATGCACATAGTTCCTGTGCGAAACGTTTCTTAGCAAATAAATCCTGTTTATCTCAATCATGTGTCTTCGGTTTTCCTTAAGTAGTATGTACATAGTTTATATGTATATAGTACACACACACACACACACACACACACACACACACACATATATATATATATATATATATTATATATATATATATTATATATATGTGTGTGTGTGTGTGTGTGTGTGTGTGTGTGTGTGTGTGTGTGTGTAAGAGTCTTTGCTTGTGTCTACATTTATAGTTTATACAGAATGCGAGACAAAAAATATTCAAATACGTAAGAAAAAGTTTTTCAAACCAACAAACGTAAACCGACTTATAACAAGAAGTACAATTCTTATCCCTAAGCTGGTAAGGCGAACATTAATTCTACCACATCAACCCTACTAGAATAATCCTACCATATTAATCATCTTAACCGTTTGACTAACTACCAGGGATTGGCTTTGATTACGACGTGTTACATGATACTGGCTACCCAATGTTATGCATCCATATTCATCAGATGAGTTACGCAGCCTAATGTCGAATCGACAACCAATTGATTCTACCAGAATTGGTATTATATAACTTGGGATGTATTTAGTATTTGGTGACTATGATTATATATATTATGGTCAAAATGGTCATTTAGTATGTCATTCCCAGTAGCCCATTGAATGTTCTGAGACCATTATTATTATTATTATTATTATTATTATTATTATTATTATTATTATTATTATTATTATTATTATTATATTATTATTATTATAGTAAACAACCACATTTGGGAGTGAGGAAACTATTATTATTATTATTATTATTATTATTATTATTATTATTATTATTATTATTATTATTATTATTATAAACAGGCCCCTTTAAGAGTAAGGAAACAGTCCTAAAACTATTGCTGCTCCTCTGCTAGATTTAAATGTAATTAGTAGTTGGGGAGCAAACTGTCGCAAAGCTGAAATGATTTAAAAGGAAGAAGTAAACTCTCCTGTGAGATCCAAATACAGATTAAGTTTCCTCCCTGGAAATATATTTGAAAACATAAGTCCATAGATAACACGAGTCAGAGAATAGAAATTTTATAAATTGTAATAATAACGCACCATGATTGAGTGCAAACGTTTTCTTAGCAACAGTTCTAAGTTCACTTTGATTTTAAATCCATTTCTGACAAAGAACACATTTTAGTAACCTGTATTTTTGTTAATTACTTCTTCGAATTGACGAATCTGAATTATACTACATTATACAAAATAATATATACAACATATTACAAACGAATCCATCGCTCGAAATATATATATGCGCCACTTTCAGCGAAATTCAGCTCAGAATCCCTTCTTTGAAGATTATGATCCAGAATTACCTTCAATGTAAAGTTTTTTTTTTTTCGTCTTATATGATCGAATATGCACCATGTTTCTGGAGAGAAATTATAAAGAGTCAAGCTATACCCCATGCGGCAGGGAGGCTAATCAGCTCAACTGTTTCTGGAAAGCCGTTCTAAGGAATATTCATTGCTCGTGTCGTGGTATTATTAATCACAGAGCGATATAACCGAGCAGTCCCCAGACACAAATTTTGCCATGGCCTTGGTTAGGTTAGGTTAATTTAGGTTGAGGTAGGATATGTTAGTACCTCCGTCGTAATTTGGGTGTGGGAAACATAATGAGATTGTTTTCGAGAAAATTCTATGGTTACTTTTTGGAGATATGGGATTCCGCTCTTTTTCTAGGAGAGGTCCCAGGTAATTGGTTACATCTCGGGAAAATGCTCCCCAGACAGAATGAAAAAAGCACAACTTGAAATATCTTTCTTAGTGAAGGTGGCTTATAGGATGAATGTAAAGAAATTGGCCGCTTTTTCGCATTCAAATGATAGTGATAGAGATTAATATGAGCCTTTTCTGATGATAGAGTTGGGTGATAGTGTCGTTTTTAGGTAAGGGTTAAAGAGGTAATCAGTGGTAAAGGGAAGGCTAGGCCTAGTATTTTGATAGGAGTAAATTATCTCATTATTGTTGCTATTATAATGACAGTGATACATCAATAATAATTGGGTGAACCCTCATAACAGTGATAGTGATATTGAATGTGATGACCCATTCCCTTGTGACACCAGCTGCCCAGTACTTGTGGGTAAGTATGCCAACCCCATCAGCCTTGAAGCTAGTGCCAGTGCCACCAGTAGCAGTGGTTCCCAACTTGTTGAACCATTTGTTGATGAGGCTGAACACTCGTTACAGCATGAAAAAAGGAAGGGAAATAGTTGGTAGCCTAGAAAATGTCTGCTGATCCTTCTAAAATGTTAAGAACCTTTGGCCTGGTCTGCCAAAGCTTCGTTAAAGGTAGTAGCAAGAAAACTGTTTTAGGGAAGAAAGTCGGTTCATTTGCAACTCCAATGAAGAGTTTTTATATCCAAAATGGGGGATGAGGTGCTTATTATGATTCTCAGGGCATACTGGTCAGTGGGGGACTACAAATCCAAGACAGCATACCTCCAAAGAAATATTTGTAGGGAACCAATCATGAAGAATGTATCTTAGGCCGAAGAAAACAAGAAGTGGACATTGAGCTACTCTGTTACCTTCAGGGCCAGGAACATGGCAACGCAAGGCTGTTTTCTTTTGCATTCATGCAACAACTCCATAACGATTCAAGGCGCTATGGAAAAGATGTCTGGGAGGAACGACAATAGAGGACCTCCAAGGTACTAACAAACAACAGAAAAATGACAGGGGCTATACTGAAGATTGTCCATGAAGACATACAACTTTTACCAGTTTGTTCCAGCCACTGGATCTGTAAATACACCTCGAATCGGCAATGCTTGATGTTTTACCTCAGCATCAGGGCACTGTCTCTCACCCTGAAGAAGAACAAAAGGCACATAGTTAGGACATATCTGTTGCTCTAAGTGCCATGAAGATTGCCAAAATCAGTAACAGTGGCTGGGTCTAAGTAGCCATGGATTTACAGTAAACCATTCTATGTCCTGATCTTTTTGTCATTTTTAAAAACAAATGCAAACTGAAGCGTAGTCTTTTCCACAATACCGGCTTCTTCCTCACTCCTGGTTAATAACCCCTGCTTGGCTATGGATTAATCAATCTGATTGTTTTACAGAAATAATAGGCAAGACAAGAACTTTTCACATTTGGCGTGTAATAGACAAAGGATTATAGTATTTTTATTTAATATTTATATAGTTGAAAGCAGGGAAAAAATACCTCATCTCTATTGCCCTAATTGTTTCCCAAGATTCTTTTCCTTCAAACTGAATACACTTTAGTATTTTGAATCAATAGTCACAAATATGAATTTGAAATCTACAATATAAGTCATAGAATGTCCATTACCTGTCATTTTGATCATGCAACAAAAAATACAGCCATTCATTTTGCCAGATGAGTCAAACAAACTTTGTGGAAATTATTGCCCTGTACTTAATGGAATGCACAAATAAGTGCCCCGGTGATTTATATCAATCCAGTAGTGAAAAAACAATAGTTTTCAGTATTTTGTGTGTCATCAGTTTCATCATTGCTGAATGATGAATATGATGATAATATGATCTCTTTATCTTGATATCAAATGACTATATATATATATATATATATATATATATATATATATATATATATATATATATATATATATATATATATATATATATATATATATATATATATAGTGTGTGTGTGTTGTGTGTGTGTAAGTTTGTATGTATGTATATGTATATATATATATATATATATATATATATATATATATATATATAGTATATATATATATATATATATATATATCTAGGCAAGAAAAATAATAAATACATATCTCACTGTTTTTGTTCAAAAACGTAATAAAAATAACTAGTTAAATGGGATGGCAGAATCTTCGAACGCCACTGCAAAAATAAACTCGACTCGTAAATACGAAAAGAACCAGACACACAAAACCTCTCTTAAAATTAATGAGTAACCCTGACGGAGTGGAAAACAAAAGAAAATACAAAAAGTAGGAGCTGTCATGTCCACGGTTAATTGAAAACAAGGGACGACAAATTGCTTTTAAAGCCTCGTTTGGCTGATGCCAGGCTGCTCCGAGCTTCCAATTTACTAAGTTCCTTTTCTCAAAAGACGAGAAATTCAGTGGCCTTATCTCACCTTTCGAGAGGGTAAAGAAAAGGGAATAAAGTACAGGAAAGATTGAAAGGAAAAGGCTGGAGAGGTTTGATAGAAGACTGTAAACGCGAGAGAAACCTTGAGCGATGACAGATTGCTTAAATGTTATTTTGATGGTACCGGATTCAAGACAAAGATTTTTCGTTTTCAATGAGTAATTGAAGGATATGTTGACATGACAGGTTTCAACTGGAAAGCATTGAAATAGCAATATCTCTCGTTGACGTCAATGAAAAATAAACTTGTGGGAGGATGGAACCTCTATTTTGTAGTCTGTTGAAATCCGAGTGGAGACGGAGTCTGTGACCTTTAGGCTACTTTCCTTTGTCACAGGTTTAACTAGACAATAACCTTTATTGTTGTTGCAGTTGTTCTTGTTCTTGTTGGGGGGACGTGGTAGGAAAGGTCTATGAGAGAGCCTAAAAAGTTCTGTTAAAGGTGCTTTGCATTCAGTTAAAGATACAGGAATTTTAGGATAGGATATTTATGATTTATTTATTAGAATGAAAATGTAAAAAATAAATCATTTGTATGTTAAACAGTACAGAAAAATTATTTCAAATAAAATACAGCATATTCTTTTTAATTTTCGTTGGTGGAACAAGGCTCTATTTCACCAAAGATTTTACCATGTTTTAATTTATTTGGTGTACTGAATTTAGGATGTTTCTGTTCGATTGTTTTGAGTGTCCACATATAACTGAGAATATATGAACACGTTTAATTTGTGTTTGTTTTATTTGATCCTTGTTGATAGTAAGAATAGTACTAAGTATGAATATTAATTACGAAGACCACTTCACGTTAAGTTAGGAATATAATGCAAACAACTTACGCGTCTCCAAGGCAGCTGGAGGGGGCATCACTCCTTGTTTTAAATCATCATTTGTGCGGGATCATCAAACCCATCATTATTCCAGTTCTGGATAAAGTCTCCATGTGATGGTGGCTCCATATCATTCTGTAATTTGAACAAGGGTAGATAAATATAATCGTGATATATTTTGTATATTGTTAGTAAAGTTCATGCGTAAATATATATGTATAAATATATATATATATATATCGGCAATCAGCAGGGTCCATCAAACACATAAAAAAGTCCATGGTTTATTACAAAAACGTTTCGCACATAACTCAGTGCATCTTCAGTCTGTAAAATTAAAACATACTCATTAAAAATATTATAATAATTATTAAAAAAGTAAATAAAAATATCAAAAAATTGAAAAAACTTATGAATTAACTTTACTTTAAAAAACCCTCACAAGAATGTGTCAAAAGTAAAAGAGAGACCCAGTGCCTAACAACCTGTTAGAGTGGAGAAGGAAGAACGAATGACCAAGACTGCAGACCTACCCAAGACTTCCAGTTATGCTAGATATAGAGGAGCAGCAGATACGTGGAGTTTAAAGACGGAAAAAAAAACCAGCCGTTTAATGTATAAAGACTCAAGGGTGGTGAGGTAGTTACTGTGGCCTGTACCACCAATAATAGAAAAATGTTTCTTATCAACTTGAATCCTGCATATGGACGCATGGTTCCTAATATTAGAGAATTCAGGTTTGCTAATTCTCTGTCCCGTTCTGAACTATATCCAGGTGACTGCATATCTCATCTGCAACAACCTTCGGCAAGAACCAACATAAATACCGGGACATCCCGGGCACTTAAATTTGTAAATAATATTGGATCTCATGAAGGTCGGCAGTTTATCTTTGTGGTTGAAAAATGTGCAAGTCTTAAGAGGATTGATAGGGATAAGATGCATATTAAGGCAGCCAACTACTTAGTTCAATAATGCGTTTTCAATTCACTTAAGAAATTATTATCTGAGATAAAAGGGATGGTAGCGAATAACTTCTTCTTTTCTACGTTGTAAGAGGGAGTTGCATAAAAAATGTTTTTGAAAGCAGTCTGTTAATAACCTTATAAACCAAATTTTCTGGATAGAGTTCTGCGAAAAGAAACTTACTAAAAACTCTATTTCATTGTGAAAAAGTGACCAGCTTGAAGAGTAACGGATAGCCCTGTAAACCATATTGTAAACGGAATTCAATTTAAAATTCTTAAAACATGTACTATAAAATTATTAGGCAAGTCCCGTGTACGATTTTTTCCTGTATACCGACGTGGTAAATTCACCATTATCTCTACTGACTCTAATATCTAAGAAAGGCAGAGAGTTGTTACTTTCATTTTCCATAGTAAATTTCTATTTTGATGTTGTGTGTTGATGTAATCAAGGAACATCTTACTTTGCCAGGGCTCTTTGAATAACACGAAAGTGTCATCGACATATCTTCTATAGTATGTGGGCTTACACACATCTGGGCAGTTTGTTAAAAAAGTTTCCTCCAAAGAAGACATAAAAATGTTTCGCAAAAACAGTCCCAAAGGAGAACCCATAGCAACTCCATCGACCTGCGAGAAAAGTTGACCGTTTAAAAACAAAACATAGAGTCTTGCACAGCAAGCTCAAGAAGTCTTGAAAGAGTTGTCTGTTAAAACCATTAAAAGTTACATGATTTCGTAAAATTTGTTTATCTAAAATAATTTAATAGTTTCGTTTAAAGGAACATTTGTAAAGAGAGATTCTACATCAAAACTGGTCATATGAAGATCACCATCCTGTAAAACTATTTGTTCTTGAAACTCATATCCATTTTTTAGTGTGAACTGGTTATAAGCAAAATCATTAAGCAAAGTAACAAGATATTTAGATATTGAATAAGCTGGACTATTGTACGCTGCCATAATAGGTCTAATGGGAACACCATCCTTGTGTATTTTAGGGAGACCATATAAAATACTAAATGAAGAGCTGTTACTAATAGTCTTTGGTAGGTGGCTTTGTCATCTAAAATACCCTCATTTTTCAATTTTCTTAAGAATCGGTTAATTTATCCTCCCTCTTTATAAATTTCTAAAAAATTTGGTTCACTCGAGAGACTGAAATTTGGAGTTATCTGCAAGGATGAGATTAACCTTATCAATATTATTCCTGCTTATTAAGCAGTACAACACCTTTACCCTTATCAGGTCTGCAAATGATCAGATCTTCACGTTTACCAAGATTCTTTAGTATATTCAGATCCTCTTTTTAAAGAACGGGTCCAAGACACTTTCAACTTCGTATAGGTCTTATGCAGCAAGACCTCTATGGTTTGTTTTTAACGGTCAACTTTTCTCGCAGGTCGATGGAGTTGCTATGGGTTCTCCTTTGGGA
>NC_061098.1:49693245-49700745 GCF_015104395.2 Macrobrachium nipponense | reverse complement strand
GGATGAAGGAAGTGTAATTTAGCCTCGTACTTACATAGGTATTATGTGTGGGCTGTACTCCGTACATGTGTTAGTTATATTGCATGGAGTACATACATACATACACACACACACACACACACACACACACACACACATTATTCATTTGGTAAGCGTGTAGCACGAACGTCAGGCAAACTAATACACACAGCCCCTCTCTCTCTCTCTCTCTCTCTCTCTCTCTCTCTCTCTCTCTCTCTCTCTCGGCAACTCCTCTCTCTCTCTCTAAGCGACCCCTCTCTCTCTCTCCCTCTCCACCTCTTTCTCTCCACTCTAACAGGTAATGAAAATAAGAGAGTTGCATCATAACATTAACATTTATTAACAGCGAATAAATAATGAATCAATTCTATTAAAACCAGAACGGTAAAATGTCTAATAGTAATGGTAGTCACCATTAGTCACCAAAAAAGTCTACATCCATCTGGGAACTCTCTGTCCCCCTCCATTGCCAGAACAGTCTGTTTCAAAGACAAAGAACACATCCCGGTAAGTACACATAAGTTTAGCAACAAAATCAAAGATCAGATATTCTTAAAAATGTTAAACAGACAACAAGCCGCTCTTTGGCTAAAGTAATTTAACTCACCCATGCAACCGGACTATTTCGCACACTCAATAAAAAACTCCCGGCGAGCACCACGGCATCTTGCCTTTCTCTCGAAGACGCCTCTATCAAAATCCCCCATATACTTGTGTATGATACACTTTTAACAGAAAGAGGCGCACACGCACTTACGAACGCACACTTCGTTAACGCCTCACAATTCTAGCTGCATCCAGTTTCACAAAGGCACTTTGAGAAGAGTTCATGAACTTAGTACATTGGCTTGTCTAACTAAGCAGTTTTATCTCACGCCATCCATAGAAACTCATTCATCAGCTTTCTCGGGTCGCCGCCTCTACTCTGTTCTTCACATTCCATAGGTCACAGAGAACACACAGACAATATATTATTAATCAAAAACCCTAGGCCTACATGGCTCGGCCACTACCCACGCTAGCCCCCGCCTAGCAAAATAGCTTATATAATATAAAACACACTGGCCGGCTCAAATAAAAAATAAGTAGTAACTGCACGTCTCTGGCATTATAAAATAAAGTCTTATCACGCTTTATCTCCAAATAGCACTAGAATTTTCTCTCTTCGGATTCTTGAATATCCCTCTTTGTATGCAAGTAGCTGCTCCTGTAGCATACTGTAGGAAGATGGAATGCCTCCCTCATTGTAGAAGACTTCTCACGACTTCTGCAGATCCCCAAAAGACACGCTGTAGGACTCTCGTAATCACCATCTTGGAAAATCTTGTAATCACCCTCGATAAAACGACTGCAACACTCTCTGCACACGGCTGGTGGACGTCTTGCTGGTGTTGGGAAATGACTTTTGGTGTGTTAGTATGTCAGTCAAGTCATTGGTCAATCTAAGAAAATTAACCCAGACATACTACTTCTATCAAACAATGATCTCAAAAAGTCAGAAATACTAACTGAACGTCTCCCAATTAACTCCACTTAATATGACTACTAAATGATAAGTTATTATCACAACTCTCAAAGAGAAAAAAAAACATCAAGTTCTCCAACTCAATTCTCCAAACTCACACATCAGCACACACACAACTCAGAAATCACAGCAACTCCACGGACTTCTGCGCTCATATTTCAAACTCGAATGTTCTCATAGGAAAAAAAAGAATAAATCGTAATGAGCCCAAGGAAAAAAAAAAAAAAAAAAAAAAATCACGTAACACACCCAGACCCAAAAAATGTTCTCTCAAGCTCTGATATCTGAACAACCCACAAAATCAGTAAAAATCTCCAATGTTTAACAGCAAAACCCCTTTACTGCTCATACAACTAATCACAATAAGACTTAATGTCAAACTCCCTTTTACGTAAATAACAACTCCCGATAAATCACATCTCCCGTCCAAAAAGGAATGCTATTTAAAACTCAATCCCCAAATTACATCTCTCATAGGGAAAGGAAGAATAAAATTAAAAAAGGATAATCACAAGTAGGTCTCCCCAATCACAAAATACATAATACATGTATAATATGCATAACTCCCCCCCGCGTTTTCCCAAGAAATGCTCCATGTAAAGTTACGGAATTTGCCAGAAAGCAAACTCTCAAACATGCGCTTTCGTTAAATGCTATTGTCAACATTTCCAGATATTGCTAAAATTCTGATCTATCACCATCAGAGAAAAAGGAACAGCACAGCACTTGTCAGCAGAAAAATTCACCCGTGGATGTATGCTAAAACAGCGGCATAAAAAATGTCTTGTCAAACACACAAGTTTGGAAACTCATGATTCTACAGAAAAAGGTCTAACTGACACATTTTACAGAATTAACTCCTGGATATGACTAATGTGTTCAAAAATTTGTCTCGAAGACTTATTCTCTCAACATGACTTTGCCCAATTATCCCTCTTACGCCGGAGCGGTAAATAAAAAATTGTCTCCCGTGTGCCAGAGGGGTTTCGGTGTGAGCGCGGAAGCGGAAAAATTATTTTCTTCAAAAAATCACAACGTGCTTAGTTTTCAAGATTAAGAGTTCATTTTTGTCTCCTTTTTTTGTCATTGCCCGAAGTTTAGTATGCAACCATCAGAAATGAAAAAAATTATCATCATCATATATAAATAATGCGATATATGATAGCGCAAAAACGAAATTTCATATATAATTGTATTCAAATCGCCCTGTGCGCAAAACGGTTAAAGGTAACAAGTTACTTTTTTTTCGTTGTAATGTACACTAAATTGAAATTATTTTGGTATATAACACATTGTAAAACAATAAAAGCAACACAGAAAAAATATTATCACAAAATAATGCATGAATTCGTAACGCGCGGACGTAAACAAATATTTTTTTCATAAATTCACCATAAATCTAAATATTGACCTAGATACTTCCAATTTCTTTCAAAATGAAGAAACATGATTGAATATTACTATACTGTAAAAGTATTGGCTTACAATTGCAGTTTTCGACCATATCTGACGAGTTAAAGTTGACCGAATGTCAAATTTTTTTATATATATATTTTTTATATGCAATTATTTCGGAAATAAGAAAAGCTACAACCTTCAAATATTTTTTGTTTTATTCTACATGAAATTGCGCACATTTTCATATATAAAACTCTATGAAATGCCTAATATGAAACTGAGCAAATATTCCGAGAATGGGACGTACGTATTTCGGAGATTTGTGGCGGAGAATCCGCGCGCGGAGGGAAGGAAAGACTTATTTTTAAATTCACCATAAATCTAAATATTTTGCTAGAGACTTCGAATTTGTTTTCAAGATTAAGATAAATGACTGAATATTACTAGACTGTAAGAGTTTTAGCTTACAATTGCGTTTTTTCGACCATTTCGGTAGAGTCAAAGTTGACCGAAACGTGGTTTTTTTTTCTATTTATCATGATTTATATGCAAATATTTCAAAAATGAGAAAAGCTACAACCTTAAATTATTTTTTGTTGTATTCTACATGAAATTGCGCACATTTTCATATATAAAACTTTATGTAACGGCTAATTTAAAATGGTGCAAACATTACCACAATCGCACGTATGATTTTTTCGGAAGAGTTACCGCGTGGACGTAAAGAAAATGTTATTTTTTTTCATAAATTCACCATAAATCGAAATATTGTGCTAGAGACTTCCAATTTATTGCAAAAAGAAGGTAAATGCTTGAATATTACTAGAATATAAGCGTTTTAGCTTACAATTGCGTTTTTCGACCATTTCGGTAGATCAAAGTTGACCAAAGGTTGAAATTTTGGCAATTATCGTTATTTATATGAAGATATCTCAAAACTGATAAAAGCTACAATCATGGGTTATTTTTAGTTGTATTGTGCATGAAATTGCGCACATTTCCATATATAAAACTTTATATAACAGCTAATTTTAAAATGGTGCAAACATTACCACAATCGCATGTATGATTTTTTTCGGAAGAGTTACCGCGCGGACGTAAGGAAAAAGTTTTTTCATAAATTCACCATAAATCGAAAATATTGTGCTAGAGACTTCCAATTAGTTGCAAAATTAAGGTAAATGATTGAATATTACTAGAATATAAGCGTTTTAGCTTACAATTGCGTTTTTCGACCATTTCGGTAGAGTCAAAGTTGACGAAGGTTGAAATTTTGGCAATTATCGTTATTATATGAAAATATCTCAAAACTGATAAAAGCTACAATTATGAGTATTTTATTGTTGTATTTTACATAAAAATGCGCACATATTCATATATAATACTTCATGTAACGGCTAATTTACAATGGTACAAAAATTATGTCAAAGTGACGAAATAATTTCCGAGATGTGTCACAGATACTTTTTAGTGGGGCAGAAAGAAATTCGCGCTTGCGCGCTGCGTAAACGATTGTAAACAAAACAACACATTGATCCGTGAACTCCCAGCATCCCCCAAGGCGCGTGATTCAAATGTTTTAGGCTGGTAGGCCTATAAGTATTTTTCCGCGAATTAAAAAAAAAACTTTTGTAAGTCGACGTAAAATACGTCCAGTCGGCACACGGGAGACAAAAAATGTTGACGTAAAATACGTCCAGTCGGCGTAAGAGGGTTAAATGCCTCCAAAATAACACACTTGTGAACATAAAAAATGCACACATCTCCATAGGACTCGTAATGCAGTAATGACACTCGCCTCTAAATAGTCACAAAAACCAAAGAGAAAGAACCACAGAAATCTTCTCTTGGCTAAAAAAAACAAAAAAACTCCATAACCCACAAAAAAAAAAGGGTCACCGCCCAAGATTAATTCCAACTCCATATATTTCACCATATTAATAATAACACCACTCCGGTTATAAAAATATTTCCTACATTTGGTTAATAACCACATCCACATATATTCCTCTCTTATTTCTCCAATAGCCATATGTTAATAAAAAACTCACCACTCCAGGAACAGAGAATAATCACCTCTATTTCGGCAAATAAAAATATTTACCTCTATTTCCCCAATAACTCCATGTGGAATAACACAAGGCTCCAAAAAATATATCTCCAAAAAGGAATATAAAAAAAATGAAATCCTACCTCCAAAAAAATGTGTCCTCAAGGCATCTAGCTCACACACTCACAAATATTGCCCCATAATCTCCTCAAAAATGTGTCTCCATTTGCAACAAAGATGGCTGCAAAATAATTGAACTAAACATAGCTCTCACCACTATTGGCAAATATCAAAAATGGCCAAAAATATATCTCCAATATATTATATCTCAAATTATAACTCCAAAATAATATATACCTCCAATTATAACTCCAAATATATCTCAATTCTCCCGAGAATAACTCCATGTTATAGTCAAAAACTATAAAACTCTCTCCATTTAGCATAATTGCTAAAAAAGGGCAAAAACTCGGGAAATAAAATATGTCTAGAAAATTCTAAAACAAATCACCAATATGCCACAAGTCATTATAACAGAACTCCAAATTCACAGTGTCTTAGCCAAGACTTCTCCATATGTACTACGACATAGGCCACTAGAAAACTTAGCCAAGTTTCCTATCTCTCACAAAGTTGTCACAAATACAACTAAGGTATTGTGCAAGGAAACTCACAATTTCTGGAACACAAATATCCAGAGAAAAAATGTAGTACCATTACGTATGCATTCAAAACATGCAAGAAATTCTCCCGTAAATCTCACTGCAGCATCAAATAGCTGAAACCCAAACACGTTCCCGAATAATGACTCTAGGTCACGAACTGAGATACTAAAAAATATCCACGCCAACCGGAGAGAAAAAATCAAATTCAAATTCACCCTTGATGAAAAAAAAACTTGTGTCAGCGATGGCTAACTTCCTAAAAAAGAGAAAAGAAAAATCTACTGCATTATTAACTATCTCCCGTGATTCACTAGATGTCAAGCAATTATCTGCTGAACTCATAAAAAAAAGAAAAAACATAAATAATGTGTTGTTAGTTCCACCCAAATTCAAAAAAGATTTCCCCACCCTTGACAGCATTACGGCACCCACGTATTAGTATAAAAAAAATCAGTATCAGAAATATCATTATCACAAAATCACCAAAATTTGCTATCATCAAAATCACTAGTATCAGTGCAGAAAAAAATATCACCAATGTTAATGCTTGTCCATTCTCCAAAAATTCAGCAAAAAATTCAGCAAGATTCAACACAATTCACCAAGCAGTCAGATTCATCAAGATTCAGCAAAACTCATCACCCATGAATGACTGAAATATTCTCCAAAGTTACAAAAACTTAACAAATAATTAAGACAAGACTTCTCCCATTAATTCAATGTAATAATTCTCCATGAATAATTATCTGTAATAATCATAAAATAATCTCCCATGAAATATCTCAAATCTCTCGTAAAACAAGTCTCCCGTAATGATAATTATACTTAAGCAACCCTCCCGTGACACATCTCAAGTATAATAATTATTAATAGTAATAATAATAATAATAATCCTCCATAGCAATAATTCTCTTGCAAAGATCTCAAGTAAGGGTGAAATTCAAAATAGCTTACACTAGTATTGCTGAACCTCATGACACACAATTTCTCCGAATGCAACACCATACATCACCACTCGGCACCATTTTCAAAGTAAGCTCTCCAACACAATAAAAAAAAAAAATAATAATCTGTGTCTCCCCAATATATTTGTGTCTACCAAGGCACAAGGAAAACATACACCCATACAATGCATTTCAATTCTCTTTTATTTCCTTTTCTCTTCTCCAGGAGAAAAAAAAAATTCTTTTCTAAAAAAAAGACTCTACGGGCGTTTCACTCATCAACTAATCAATCAGCTGATGTCCTGGCATTGGAAACTCATTGTCAAGGGCAAACCTATCCCCCAACACCCCGACACAAAGAAAAAAAAGAAAGGAGTTCACCCCCAATGAGAAAAAAAAAGTTTCTCCCTCCCGTTAGAACAACCCCTCAGTCAAGCGGCAGAACACTCCCCCGAGGCATACACCAGTAGTACCCATCAGTAGTACCCATCTCCCCTTAAACAGTGTCTGAGGACCCCCCTGAGGTATACACTAGTGCCCATCTTGCAATCCCCTCTCGAGGTATGCAGTACCCACAATGCAACGCGCCTCTCTGCGTGGTAAGCAGAATTGTGCTGAGCCTGTGAAATTGTGGCCGCTCTGTCTCTAAGCCAATATGCTTATCTAAGCACAGTTCACATGTATAAATACATCTTATACACCCTCATATTAAACAAAGACGAATACGTCTATTATAAACACGCGTGAATAAAGAAAACACGTCACTTCTGCTACTATGGGCAAAGACAAAACAATTTTTTGACCTCTTGAACCAACCCCATTTCACTGAATTATTTAAAAAAAACATACATAAAACTCTTTAACACTCACCATTCCATAATGGGAACAAAAAGAACT
>NC_061098.1:49685745-49688245 GCF_015104395.2 Macrobrachium nipponense | reverse complement strand
TTTGGTGGTCTGTGGATCGTCAGTTAGAAAGTTGCGTTGTGCTGCGAGTTGTTTCATCATTTCAGTTTGAGTTTCTGCAGCTTTGTTTTGTGTTTTAGTTTAGTTTGGTGATTGGTATTTGCTGCGTATTATCATTCAGTGTTGGTGTAAGTAATTCCTCGTAGGTGAGCAGTCTGTTCGGGATCGTTCGTTATGAACGAAAATTACATTGGAGATATTTGTTTCTCTTTTACCTTTTTGTTTTGTTTGTTATGTTTGGTGACTGTTATTTTCATTTATATTTTCTGTTGGGCCTCATTTTCCCACATTATTCATTTTGCTTCAGTTAATTACTAACTATAGGCTGAAGAGAACTTTTCAAAACAAAACAAAAGACGTAGGTTATAATACACTGCCGGGATGAGCGGGAGTTTTTGGAGGAAGATTGAGCTGGAAGAGGGATCTCGATGGATGTGATTCTGAGGCCCTCCCTTGGCTAAGAGTAGTTTAAGAATATTACATACTAGTCCAAGCCAACCTGGAGTATGAGTCATCATTCAGCCTAACAGTAGTGCAGATAAGCCCTCCTTTGTCATTTACTATAAGTATAACAATTTTGTCATAGCCTAGGTAGTAGGTAGTCCAATGTAGGTGAACCGAAGTGTAAGGTAAGGTACCTATATATTTCAGCCTAAAAAGCAATAAAAATGATTGCCCACTTGGCTACGATGGTGAGGGTAAGTCTATTCCAGCTCAAATAAGTATATCTGAAAACGACAGGTATATGAATGCATGAGAGGGAGTAGACTTTTAATCCTTCTCGTGGTCAGGTCGGCAACGTGACCTCTCTGTGATTATGGGACCTGGGTTCGTTTCCCAGGACCAGACATCGCAATATCTTCTTCAAATTTCTTTGAACTTGGATCTTCAGCTTTTATAGTGACAAGCGTATCCAAAAGAGAGGAAAGAATACAAGAAGTTTAGAGGGCATTGTGACTATTATGCCCGAGCTTTAGGCTAGCCTAGATTTAGTAAGTACATGCTTCAATTCCTATCCTGCCGAGTTTTTGTGCAGTGGTTAGTTGAGAGATTAATATTAGCCTAAGACTTAAAGTCCATTTAGGTTATATTGAATAGGTGAGGCTTACTGTATCTGCTACAAGCCCGGGGACTGAGACCTCCATGTAAGTCATACCACGTTTCAAGCTAGGCTAGGTTGAACCTACTCGTGTTCCCATAGACTAGTTTATTTGATACCTAAAATCTTGATGGTAGTGATACTACTGTAATGAATTAAATTGCGTTTGATTTTGAAACAATTAAATATTTCCTTTTGTTATAAATGAGTCTAGGCTCAGCCGGTATCATTTACCTAAGTTCTAGGACAGATTGTGTTACTTTAATTCTTTCTTTTGCAGCTTGGCTGAGAAGAATTAGCTTTATCCAAGTGTAAAGTGTCCTGAGTTATCTTATTTCTCCTTAAAGGTAAGGCAAGTGAATATTTTCAGTATAGGCTGCAAAGTGTTTTGTGTTATCCGAACTCAGTGCACTCGATTCTTCTGAGTATAGAAACTGCGTAACCCTATCTATTAAATTTACACTCCACTAACCATAATTTATCAAATTCCCACACACAACCCATGGGGTTGAAGACAATTCTAAATGCGTATATTTGCAGAGCCCGACAATATAATCCGCTACTCTCTCTCTCTCTCTCTCTCTCTCTCTCTCTCTCTCTCTCTCTCTCTCTCTCTCTCTCTCTCTCTCTCAAACTTCCAATTTGCATAGGAGGAGCCCATCCATCAAACGTTAAATCGGTCTTAGAGGGACATTTTAATGCAGGGCCTTATGGGAGCTACAAGATGGAGGACTCTTATGTAAATATTGGTTAGTGGACTATGACAACGTTCTTACATCATTATCCAGCGACTTGACTTTCCAGCATTATGTTCAAGATCATTGAGAAATTGTGTATCATGGAATTTTGCGCGCAATAATAATAATGATAATAATATACAGACCAAATTTCCGTAGAACATGAAATTGGTGTGATTTAACCAAATATTTATCCAGAATTATACGTATTTACGCATATATATATATATATATATATATATATATATATATATATATATATATATATATATATATATATATATATATATATATATAAATAAAGGTTTTTGCCACGAAGGAAAAAAATTAAAAGCGAGACCATATTGGTCTAGATCAGTGATTCCCCTACAGGACATCTTTCAAGTTTTTCAGCTGAATCAGGACACAGTACCACCCCAGAAGCAACCCACAACAGTCGACTAACACTGGGTCCCTAATCCTACTGCTAGGTGGACAGAGGCTTTGGGTGTGAAGAAACGAGCCCATCCGTTTCTCCCCGCCGGGGACTCGAACCCCAGATCTGTCTGTGTGTGTAAATAAACGCAAATATTTATCATCTAAATGTGAATAATGACCACGTTGTTTCACCCATGTGATTCAACACACTACTGTACTTATGTCCGGT
>NC_061098.1:49660745-49680745 GCF_015104395.2 Macrobrachium nipponense | reverse complement strand
CTGAAAAAGCCGCTATTCGCAAATAGAGAAGAATCCTACAAGTGTAACGCTGCTGAACTAGCCATTACGAATTTTAATAATGTTATTATATATTATTATTATTATTATTTTTTTTTTTTTTTTTTTTTTTTTTGCTCTATCACAGTCCTCCAATTCGACTGGGTGGTATTTATAGTGTGGGGTTCCGGGTTGCATCCTGCCTTCCTTGGAGGAGTCCATTCACATCTTCTTACTATGTGTGCCGTTTCTGGAATAACAACACATCTTTTGCATGAGTCCTGGAGCTAATTCAGCCTCTAGTTTTTCTAGATTCCTTTTCAGGGATCTTGGGATCGTGCCTAGTGCTCCTATGATTATGGGTACGATTTCCACTGGCATATCCCATATCCTTCTTATTTCTATTTTCAGATCTTGATACGTTATCCACTTTTTTCCCTTTTTTTCCCTTCCTTTCTCTTCAACTCTGGTGTTCCCATAGGTATTTGCGAACAATCAAATTGAGTGATACTTTCTTCTTGACTTTGTCAATCAACGTCACGTCTGGTCTGTTTGCACGTATCACCCTATCCGTTCTGATACCATAGTCCAGAGGATCTTTGCCTGATCGTTTTCTATCACTCCCCCCCCCCCCCCTTCCCTCAGGTTGGTGCTCGTACCACTTATTACTGCAAGGTAGCTGATGTTTCTTGCACAGGCTCCAGTGGAGGGCTTTTGCCACTGAATCATGCCTCTTTTTGTACTGGTTCTGTGCAAGTGCCGGGCATTCACTTGCTATGTGGTTTATGGTTTCATTTTTCGTATTGCACTTCTACATATGGGAAAGAGATGTTATTTCCGTCTATCGTACTTTGAACATATCTGGTTCTTAGGGCCTGATCTTGTGCCGCTGTTATCATTCCTTCAGTTTCCTTCTTTAGCTCTCCCCTCTGTAGCCATGCCAATTGTCATCGCTGGCTAGTTCTTTAGTCTGTCTCATGTATTGTCCGTGCATTGGTTTGTTGTGCCAGTCCTCTGTTCTTTCTGTCTTTCTCCTGTCTCTGTATATTTCTGGGTGGGTCTTCGTCTACTTTTATAGTCCTTCTTCCCATGCACTCTTTAGCCACTCGTCTTCACTGGTTTTTAGATATTGCCCCAGTGCTCTGTTTTCGATGTTAACGCAGTCCTCTATACTTAGTAGTCCTCTCCCTCTTCCTTTCGTGTTATGTATAGTCTGCCCGTATTTGCTCTTGGGTGTAGTGCTTTGTGTATTGTCATATGTTTCCTGGTTTTCTGACTATCTATTATTATTATTATTATTATTATTATTATTATTATTATTATTATTATTATTATTATTATTATTGAACCAAGGAACCCCTGTAACGAGGCTACATTATTGAGATTTAAAAGCTACATTAGTGCTACAAATATTTATGTACACGTATAAAAATGAAAAGTAGAAGCAGAAAGCAACAAATGTCCAATTCTTACCTCAGCAAAAACAAAAATCAAAATTGCACTTCGCTTCCCGTGAAAAGAGTGAACTGTGGGATTTTTCATACACGTGTCTGATCTCTTTGCTGTGTAAAGGAAATAGGAAAATATGTTTGACAAAAATCAGTTTCTGAAAACAAACATTACAAAAAGAAAAGTTTCTGACAGACTGACTAGAATATGAACTTTTTGTGTGTGGTACTGGCTGTCATCAGGTCAAAAATAAAAACAAAATACTATGATAAAATACGTTTTTTCGCGTATATAAAGAAACTGCAAAAGTTTGCGCAATGTAGATGCGGTCTGTTTTCATGGGGTATAATACCGAACAAAAGAATTATGTGAAAAGCGGTGCATTATGTACATTTTTAAAGATTAAATTTTCTGCACTATCAGTGAACACCTCAAACACAATATACCCACAATAAAACAAAAGAACTACAACATAAATATGAGAAACCTCCGTAATTTATTGGCAAAATTGTATTCATATCTGACAACCAAAACATCACTTGCTTGAAAGAATCGTCTACCTTTAATTCATTATTATTATTATAATTATTTTATTTATTTATTCATTTTGTTTATTTTATTATTATTATTTATTTTTTTTGGTTTATCACAGTCCACCAATTCGACTGGGTGGTATTTATAGTGTGGGGTTCCGGGTTGCATCCTGCCTCCTTAGGAGTCCATCACTTTTCTCACTATGTGCGCCGTTTCTAGGATCACACTCTTCTGCATGAGTCCTGGAGCTACTTCAGCCTCTAGTTTTTCCAGATTCCTATGATTATGGGTACAATTTCCATATCCCATATCCTTCTTATTTCTATTTTCAGATCTTGATACTTATCCATTTTTTCCCTCTCTTTCTCTTCAACTCTGGTGTCCCATGGTACTGCGACATCAATGAGTGATACTTTCTTCTTGATTTTGTCAATCTACTTCACGTCTGGTCTATTCGCACGTATCACCCTATCTGTTCTGATACCATAGTCCCAGAGGATCTTTGCCTGATCGTTTTCTATCACTTCTTCAGGTTGGTTCTCGTACCACTTATTACTGCAAGGTAGCTGGTGTTTCTTGCACAGGCTCCAGTGGAGGGCTTTTCCCACTGAATCATGCCTCTTTTTGTACTGGTTCTGTGCTTGCTATGTGGTTTATGGTCTCATTTTTCGTATTGCACTTCCTACATATGAGAGAGATGTTATTTCCATCTATCGTTCTTTGGATATATCTGGTTCTTAAGGACTGATCTTGTGCCGCTGTTATCATTCCTTCAGTTTCCTTCTTGAGCTCTCCCCTTTGTAACCATTGTCATGTGTCATCACTGGCCAATTCCTTAGTCTGTCTCATGTGTTGTCCGTGCATTGGTTTGTTGTGCCATTCCTCTGTTCTGTTTATCATTCTCCTGTCTCTGTATATTAATTATTATTATTATTATTATTATTTTAACTTTGTGATAGCTTATAAAGGATATTATCTTACTAAGAGAAATTTTAGAAAATTAGAAATATCAAAAATATAAAAAACAATGGGCGTAGGGTAAGTTGCTCATAGATTAATATCCAGATCAAGAAAGGAATTCTATACAGTGCGAATTTACATTGACAAGTATTAAAACAGTTCTACATAATGTGTACTTGAACTGACAACTTAAAATATATGCCAGATGGGTTATAACAAAGAAGATCGTAATTACGAACATTCAAAATATGTCGTGAATATGCCAAGATGTTACTTGATCTAGGAAAAGATTCATAATTACGAACAGGATATCAAGTGAACAGAGCAGAAGCCTCTGTAATCCTTTCCTTTTGAGAAATAGCAAGCGCTCTGCTTTCGTGACCTTTTACAGAGTCAGTTCCAATTACCTTTGGAGCTGAAAATCAAAGAGGCGGGAAGAGCGTAAGACAAAATTGCTCTTGCAGGACACGTAAGGGTTCACAGAGACTGAAGTTTCCTTAAAGGGTTTCAGTTTGTAGCTGAATTGATTTCCAGAAGCATGTTTGAGACGAATTACTTTTCTCTCTCTCTCTCTCTCTCTCTCTCTCTCTCTCTCTCTCTCTCTCTCTCTCTCTCTCTCTCTCGTTAATGAAGGTATTTGCGCGGTTGAGCGAGAACGAAGCGCTGGGGTAGTCGTAGGGAAGTGAGAAAACAAAAGTTGCTTTCTTTTACTTTAATATCCTACCTATTACTACTTCTATAGATCCTCTATTTTCCGTCGTAGTGTAACGTCACTTCCATTCTGAAGGTATTATTTCCGTCAGTGTCCTGATAGGCTAGGAGAGTGAAGCACCGGACTGGGAAGCGTATCTCAGATTTGTTAAGTTCTTGTTTGCATGAAGGCTGGGCGACAAGAAGGGATTAAAAATGAAGGTTTTCCATGGTTCATTTCTGCCTGTAGTAAAACAGTAGTCCTCATAATGAACAGCCATTCCTTTAAAATCAGGATATGACCTTGAGAATTATGAATGCTAAGAGTGTAGATCCTATAAATCATCTGAAGTATGAATACCAGAAAATCTTAGCATTACATCGATAGAATTTCAAAAGAAAATTTCTTTTAAAAATCGAAAAAGAAATGCTTAGCTATTATAAAAAAAACAATAAATAATCCTGGCATTAATTAGTAAAAAAACAGTGAAATATAAGTTAAAACTAACAAGGATGGTCTTACCAGGGTAAGAGTATTTCTTTTATTAGGAGCCCCAACATACCATGAAAATCCAATCCGTGCGAGGCTTTGTTATTGCAATAACAAAGGGAAGAGAAAGGTTGTATTACTGCAGACAGAGAGAGAGAGAGAGAGAGAGAGAGAGAGAGAGAGAGAGAGAAGTTCATTCGCTACAAATCTTCATGAAACGTTTGTGCAATATCTAACCTTCTATTAGGTACAAAGCCTAACCTATTTTTTACCATACGCATTTTATCTTTCATCACTATTGCTTTGTATCAGAGATTTCTTTATTCTCTCCAGAATCAATCTGTAGGGCAGTTTTTGTCTTCCTCTTCTAATTACTGGTATTCAGTTTTTCTTTTCCTGAATGAGAACGACAGGACTTTCTATGAGAGGAAGCTTTGGATAACGGTAGATAAGTAAGAGATATTTTGGATTCTCTTTGCTGTATAATCGTCTGTCTGTCTGTTCGCCCTATCTGTTTCTCATCTGTCTGTTACTTGAACTGTGGGAAATTATGGGAAATCCTTTGGTGAAGAAAGTTGAAAACTATCATTGTGTGACCTTGAAGTTTGGGAAAGGATGGAGGTCAAAGCTGATGTAATATGATTATTTAAGAATCATTGAATTTTTTAGAACGATACTTCTGAAGGTAACGAATATTTTTAACTAATTGTGAAAATTGGGTGAAGATGTAAGTCAGATTTCATCTTAGTATATAAAAAGTATCGAACTTGCAAGAACAGAACTTCTGAAGGTGAAGAATATTTTGAAGAAATTATTCTAAAGTTAAAACCAATAAGTCTTCGTCTCATTGTTTGGTAGCTGAAACGACTCCCCATCCTTGAAAGCAAATTTTGTGTCTTTTCCACGCAATAATAAATGAAAACAGAAACTCTATGATATGTGATTTAATCTTTAACATTGAAATGGCAAAGGTGAACCTCACAGACTTTAGGCCACGTAAATGCTTCATAGCCAGCTACATCTACATTGTATCTTCTATAAATAACTCCAAAATTAAAACGGAAGCACTATTAGAAGTGTACTTATCAAACTGACCCCTCAAAAGATCAGTGTGTGGGAGGTTTAGATGATGCGTAGGCATCTACAAATTTGTGGTAAATATTTTATGAAATAAATCATAATGGTAATTCTGTAATAAATACTTACTAAAATAGACTAGATATCAAATGGCCAAATTATATATTTTTTGATGATCAAATATTTCATAGACAACTAATTATACTTTACATTTATATCAATATTGATTGATGATAATAATACTTTCTTTATAATTATGAGGCCTAACAGTTAAATTCTAGATGTTTATATAAAAAAAGAAGTCAGTAAAGATTAGAGCTATAATTATTTCCCATCACTAAGAAAATGTAAAACAAAGCAAAGATAATAATATTCTATGCAAACACAAGGAAACAGATAGCCATTAAATAATCTAAAATAAATACCACATTTCCAGAATGGCCTAAATCATTTGTCATTTTTGAAGGGGGTGAAGGCGAAATGAGGAAACTTCCAGGACCCAGAGAAACATAATGACTTGAAGAGACGAAATGACTCTTAATGGGTCTGATGATGTTCTGCTTTAGTTCAGCTTTTAATTAGGACTGTAAATGGGACGATTCGACTTAATCATTCTTCTACATTTTTCTTACTCTGGTTCATAGCGGACTGAAATTAAAGGACTTTTTCACTTATAGATAAATGAGATAAGACTCAAAATCCTTTAACATGTGAAAGGGAAGTACAACATAGATTTAAGATTTATATATACAAGATAACTGAAAATTTATTTTAGAATTATGACGTTGTTTACGCTTTAAAACATAAATTTACTATCTTTATGTCGTTTCTTTCTATATTCATGATTTTTTTTAAAGTTCCGTTTTAGTTATTCATCTTATGAGATTTTTTTCTTCTTTTTACCTATTCAGTATTTTAAGGTACACATTAATTTATTGGCTACGATACGATTTTAGCTAAATCCGATTGGTAAATAAATTGTTCTTTCAAGTTGGTCAGTAATATTCGTTAAAGTGTTAGTTTATACAATTGTTTATAGGGGGTGTGGGGTCAGTTTCAGAATGGAAGTAAGTTGTCAATCATAAACAAAAATGATCTTTTCTTATAAGTAATAAAAAAAGTTATAAAGGAAGCAACGAGTGATCAAAACCACACTTTTCATTGCTGACGTCATTTGTTAATTATACAGATAGATAGATAGATAGATAGATAGATAGATAGATAGATAGATAGATAGATAGATAGATAGATAGATAGATAGATAGACAAGAGGAAAACCAGTATTTAGTCGAGATAAATAACACGAATAAATCGACTGCCAAATCCCAGACAGGCGAATGTTCCTAAATCATACATTTTCCGCGTTATATCATACAAATTGCTCCCCTTCTACCAAATAGCGATTTCATATTTATTTGAAACGACCACAGATTTTATGCATGATGATTATATAATGGGATACTCTCGCCCATGTCATTTTTAAAGCATATCACCAATGGTATATTCACAGTAGGGGAAATAGTGCCGTCAGTGCACCTAACGTGTAGCACTGTGGGCATCACTGAAGTGTTTGCAGAGTCCCTTCCGTCCTTAGCTGCATCCACTCTCTAGCCTTTTCATTTGCCTCCTTTCCAGCTTCTTTCTTCAGTCTTGATGTCCAACCTCTCGAAATATAACTTCTTTGTTCTTCATCTCATACATTTTCCTTGACCTCTGTATCATGCTGTCCAACCACTCCAACTCCACCAAAAAAGATAAAAAAAATTTTCATTGTCTTAAGCGCTGAATCACCAAAGGTTCCCTAATGCTTGGCTTAGCCTAAATTTCATAACCTCTGAATCGTTGTGATTTTTTTCTTGTTACATCGGAGTTCTTGCGATTTGGAAAACTCCCTAATAAGTATTCATGTAGTTTTTGCAAAAATTTCGTTTTTCTGTTTCAAAAACCATACGAAATATTAATTTCATGCTTTTCTGGGAGATGTCTTGGTAAAAGAATAAAAACATTGTATAAAATTTATTTGCCTCTGCTTCCTTTACAACTGTTTTTCACGAATATGTTATGTAAATTTGGGGTTGGCCCTCGAATGTTCAACAGATTTTTTAGTTTGAGATTTTGTGACATAAATTGTTGCTGGGGACGAGAGAGAGAGAGAGAGAGAGAGAGAGAGAGAGAGAGAGAGAGAGAGAGAGAGAGAGAGAGTACAACAAAAGATTTTCAGATACAGTTTCATTCAGTCTTTCTGTTTGTTAGTATTTCCAGGGCTCTCTCTCTCTCTCTCTCTCTCTGTATAAGGCATTGTTAGATGCTAAAACCATTTTTTACCTTATTCCTTGAATGGGCACTGAACAAGCTATCACAACATAAAACCCTTTCTGAGTTTAGGCAATATGTTCTTGGGCTTCCAGTATGCAAATGCAGCGATAGACTTTTCTAACAATACAAGAGCTCAATTTGGCTACAAGAGTTTGGCTATATCTTCAAATGGTTTATTGGATGTTCAGAGGCCATCAGGGTTTTTTAATATTTCCTCTGCTGTCTTTTTTAAGACGTTACATACACACGCAGACACACACGGGCACATACACACATTTATTGTAACGGCTTGTTTAACAGTTACCAGATTACACTCATCAATTTCCTTTTCAAGTATCCATAAAATACCAATAAGAAGTCCACAATTGGGTGGAATCATACCAAAACTCGATATTCAAAGTGCAAAGATAAATTCAAGGGGGGAGTAAACAAACAACGAATAACCATAAATTTAATAAAATAATAAAATGTTATAAATTACACCTGAACCTCTTGAGTAAAGGAAATAAATGAACTACATTCACCCTTAATAATGATAATAATTCAAATACACGTATACTGAATTCAGAGAGAAGCGTAAACACTCAAACCAAAATAAGGAGGTCCAGAAAGGAGGAAGGAATCGCAAAGGAAGAATAACTTAACGAATTACACACTAAAGATTTATCTTGTCACTGTGATGCTGCTTCTTGGCAAATGATTATTTTCTCCTTGATGAAGTGAGGAAATCCTCCACATCTGGAGTAGCGCACTGCTGGTTATTCAGTTCGGGTCCCAAGTCGAGCAGCCACAATAAATACACAGCCGTGATCAATATTAATTACAGGTATAAAAACCTTCCCATGGGATAGAGAGATCACCTTTTGTTTTGCAACTGGACCAGAGGTGAAGAGAAGGATCCCGAAGGATCTCCAGAAAAGTAATCCAGGATAATCTTCCAGGCCTGAAGATAAAGATAATCCAGGACAAAGGCTGCAACCACCAACGAGTAATCACACAATCACGTCATTAAATGGAGGCAGGAAGCAAAGTCAAGCGTGCCAACTAAGAAATGGTCCAGAGAACAATTAACTGTTCTCCGAACAGAAGCTACGAAGCCATCCCCATTACCCTTATACCACAGGGAAAGACCACACACACACACACACACACACACACACACACACGACATCCTTGAAAAGTAAACACAAGTGTTAATACCAAACAAACAATTGTTATAACTCGAGAGGAGGTCACGTAAGTGAAACTTACGAAACTAGGTTTATTAGTAATATCAACTAAGACATTTACAAAATCTTAAATGTAAAACCAAAGATATATAACATACACAAATGAGACTCAAAAAGGAATGGGGGTTGGGGGCCCTTACAATAATGAACGGCAATAAAAAGTTCCAGATATGAAATGGATATTTACGTGTTCAGAGGTCGGAGTCATCAATATTAATATTCCGTCTTGTAGTCATGGATTTAATCATGCAAACGCTGAAGTTTATCTATGCTTTATGATCTTGTATTTTGTTGCTTTACCCTTGAAAAACTTTACAGCAAATCTCCAATATATTTGACTTATCAGTATCTAAGAGCACTGCATAAGTGGGCAATTTTGTGCTTTATAGCAGTGTTTGGTAGCTATAATCGCTGTCATTGCCATCAACTTTGATTTTGATTTGTTTTAGATATACTGAGTAACTGAGTTAACAAGAAAATCAACAAGGGATATTGTTGATGGAAAATACCTCAAATGAATTTGATGCTTTCAAATTAATTATCTGCCAGAAACATTAGGGGAAAAAAACTCACACATCCATCCGAGAATGAACATAAGAGTATGAAGTATTCTGCAGAGATAAGAAACGACATTTTTACTAAAAGACTGAAAAGAGCAGATGAGGGAGTTATATCTTACGTTTATCACAACAACAAGTGTTTCAAGTGGTACACACACAGAAAGAAACTTAAACAAATAGAAGATGGTGTAAAGACTTTAACCGGTGATGCAGAAACTTAATGTGAACCTCAAAATGAAACACCTTCTAGCTTGTTGCATCACAGTGATGTTAGGCCAGTCAGAGAAAAGACTAAACTAATCAAGTGTACTGTATGTGGTAGTGAAAGGATTAAAGTTAATCAAGTAATTGTGAGGAACAAGTTTCAAATTAGCTAGAAAAATGCTGCTGGAACATTTTTTATTGCTACTAGACATTTCAAAGAAGAAGTGTATTGTGGGGTTGCTGAGTTAAATTGTGTACGTGACATGGTCAAAAGCAAGTTAATTCGAACAACAATAATACACTGTATTAGTAACAACAGGAATTTACAAAAGTGTCCAGACATAAGATCGCAAGCATGAGAAAAAAATTAATAAATAAGACCATGTGGGACTAATTAATTAGTAGTTAAATCATTTATTTTAAGGTCCTTCATACATATTTTATAAATAAATGGGTCCAAATGGCACAACCCCAGACTAAGATTTAGGTTTTTTATTAGTGATTTGTATAATTGTTAATTCCTGTAAATTTCTTGAAACATAATCATTAGATATAGCAATTACAGAGCTATCGCCTGATTTTTTTCAAAGTTTGTGAATGCCCTTAAAATAGATTAAATAACTACTAATCAATTATTCCCCACGTTTTTATTTATCGATTTTTTTCTCATGCTTGCTATATTTATATCTTATGTTCGTTTCTCACTCATTGTCTGAACACTTGTAAATTCTTGTTGTTACTAATACAAAGTCTATTGTTTTTCGAATTAATTTGCCTTTGACCAGAGTGTTTGGTCTGTCTTAAATCCTTAATCTAGCCTTCGGGATTTTGATAATTTTGCACTGTCTATCTGTATATGACTTTTTTCCTAACACAAAATGTATTCTTTTCTGAATAACTTACATGTGGCCACGTGTGCGTGGCTGCTTTTAAATCTTTAATTTAGCCCTAGAGCGAGTTTTCGTTTCTTTTAGTGACCTGGACCTTTTGTTAATCCCGTAATGCTGACCTGTGATGTGTTTCTCATTGTTCTGATCAGTCTTGCCTTTAGTAAAGGGTCGTTAAGACGCAAATATCTGAGGCAGTTCTCGTTTTTCATTTTCCCGTGCCATTACCTATATATATATATATATATATATATATATATATATATATATATATATATATATATATATATATATATATTATATATCTATATATATATATATTATATATACATATATTATATATATATCCTCGTTGCCGACGTATCTCGACTTCTGTACTGTGACCATGTCGGGGCCTCTTCTTGGTTGTTCTAATGGAACCTAACCACTGGTTCTACGTCCTCCTGCTTTTGATTCGTGTCAGTTCCAGAGGCTTCATTTATGTCCTCGTCGGACGAGTGGTCCCGTTGTTAGGTAACTAATTGGTTCCTAGCCACGTAAAAATATCTAATCCTTCGGGCCAGCCCTAGGAGAACTGCTAATCAGCTCAGTGGTCTGGTTAAACTAAAATATACTTAACTTAAGAGGCTTCACTCACTTCCATCGACTGGTCCGCAGTCGCTATGGCACCAACGTCCTTTCCCTCACTCGATCCCTGGAGACGGCTACTAAGAAACTCGAGAAGGCAAAACTGGATCTTGATTTTCTACAGTACTGTAAACTCAGCAAGATTCTTCCCAATTTCATCAAATTTAAATTGACGCCACCAACAAACTCTTGGACATCGAGATCAACAATAAGAGTTTTTATATTTCTAACTATTTGACCCATGTTAACGATCTATATATACGTGTATGAAGCACTCTGTCTTTTATTGATTTTATTATCTTTCAAACTTTGTTCAACAAAAATATTTCTGATCACATTTCTCATATCCAACAATGTCACTGCATAAAACTGCAAAATCTTGGCTGTGTTCCCAACCTTAACCAACGTGTGAGTTCAATCTTTAACCTTTCTTCTTATGTCTTATCCAAGCGTGAAAATTTTTCACTATCCTTGGGTTTGGACTTTTGCTTGCCATGCTACAAACCTAATTATAACAGATTTTTCCTACCACTTGATCACTATTCCATCGACTCCTTCAACAACCATTTAAACATGACACGAGTAAACTACAATCTCAGCTATCAGAAATCACTCGAAGAGTGGACATAAGATGTCTTAGAAGAGTACATATACAAAGCATGCATTAAGCTACAAATGCGAATTCTCTCTACCTCGGAATTAATATATTTTCATATATGTTAACCGAGGTGGAATTTTCTAGTTTATAATAATTTTGTTCTCTCGTGGGTTCGAACCACCACCCAGTGGACTGAAGAGAAATCAGGACTTCAGTGACGTTATCGATTCGACCAACAAGTGAGGTTATAAGTTTATACCGATTGTGAAATTACAAATCACTGTCGAACTCAGGTATTTGTAATTAAGATCGATATCCAACCCCCTCTGCCATGTTAACAAGTCGAACGTTTGCCACATGTAGCCATATTATGAATTTTTATCTTATCACCGTAGGTCTCTGTTGGTGACCGAGGAGGGATGGGAATTAAACTATTCCCTGGTGTCTTCTAGCCTCAGTAACTCCCGTCTGGAGATTCGTCCCGTGGTTGGATGTTCTTGGACACCTGCTTGAGAAGCGGCCGAAGGATTAACTCGTCAATGTCATCGGATTTCCAGTGTCCTCTTGTCAGGTTTATATTGTTGGTTTAATTGATGAAAGCAGATTCCAGCATCTTCCTTTTGTACGGACAGCCACTTGAAAACCAGCTCTACCCCACTCCAGTTCACAGTATAGCCTTTGTCCCTAATATGTAGGAAAATCCCCAAGTTCTCTGATGCATATCGCGCTGATTTTTTAGAAGCGGGAATTCAACAACTGACCATACCCATGTAATTAACAAGCTAAAGGAAAAATCAACAGAGTATGACAAACCGCTTTGTATGGCATTTGTAGACTATGAGAAAGCTTTTGATTCTGTCAAAACTTCAGCAACAATGAATGCCCTTTAAAAGCAAGGAATAGATGAACCTTATGTTAGAACATAGCAATCCTAAAACTACATAGAGATAGTGGGAAATTTCCGATTGAGAAAGGAGAAGACCCCACCTCCCCTAAATTATTCACAGCGTGCCTAGAAGTTTTTAAGAATTTAGATTGGGAAAATGTAGGAATTAACATTAATGGGAATACCTTAACACTTGAGATTTGCAGATGACATAGTTCTATTTAGTGAATCAGGGGAGGAATTACAAAAATATACTTTTATTCAAAGTAAAGTACTAATTGAATTACTCAGATTCTTACAGGATAATTAAATGGAATGAATAACTCATAGTTCAATTAACTAAGATAACCCTCGTGAAATAATAGTCTATAAAGTAATAGTCAAACACCAATTATCTCTCCTCCAAAATATAGTTCCCTCCAGACAGACAGTCAAAAGATTAAATGAAATAGAACATCTTTACAAAATGTCAAAAAAACAGACAAGCCACAACTTTGGCTAAAGCACAGTAACTCTTACCCATCTCCAGCCCAGAATCTCTCACACAGAAATAAAAACACGTTATAGAGCCATCCAGGCTCTTTCTCTCCAAGGCAACCGTCTCCATCCTTCTGGCTAATTTCCTGCCATTCTGAACGGACATAGCTCGTACCTACACATGAACTCACACTCAAAAGTTCGGAACGCACACGCCCCTGGTAACTGGTTGCAGCCAGTTTTCAAAGGCACCTTGAACAAGCTCTCATGGCACTGAGGTAAGGATCACACCATCAAATATATCTATATATATATATATATATATTATATATAATATCTATATATATATATATATATATATATATATATATATAATATGTATATATATATATATATATATATAATATATATCTATATATATATATATATTATATATATATGTGTTTGTATACGTATGTATACAGATAGTCTTTACTAGTTTATTCAAAAATATGACATCATCCCAGCCCCCTCCCCCCCACCTCATTCAAACTCTGGGTAGGAAAAGAGTGGGGTTATAATCTCATTAGGAAATGTAGACCCGCTTTTCAAAAGAAGGGAGGTGACAGGAGAGAAGAAAAAATGTTAGGAAATAATTTGGAATACAGTTACAAAGCCTATTAGAGCAGAGATTGAATAATGCTGCTCTCAGCAAGCAAACCACTTATGGAGACACTCGAAGCTAGTATTATAAAGTGAAAAAGACAAGAGCCTATTCTCTAAAAAGAGTATTTCGAGTTTAAATTAAATGTGAAACTGCTTTGTGAAGTTGAGAATGAACCTTGAGTAAAGTAGAGGGAGGATTACAAAGAGCATCGTAAATCATTTTAACAAAACCAGTTAGGATAAGAATAGCCAACATTTCAATGCCTCCTTAGCTTTGGATCCAAAAACCTCTTTGAGATGAAACCATCAAATCTGAATCTTTAGCCTGCAGCCAGTTCAATGAAAAAGGCATCCTCCACTGAACTCTCAAACTCTGAAGAGAGATTCGCTAAACATTTCAAGAACCTGTTTATCTCTGAAGTTTAAGCAATTCCAAACTTCTTTCGAAATTCTCTCAATCAAATTTTGCCGGTTTATTGCAAATTCAAATCCTCTCCCAGTTTAGGTAATTGAAGAGATTTCGCTCAAAAGTCCAGCCATGTTTTTGACCGAAATTTTCTCCTTTATAATGATCATCTCGATTGACGTCATACAGAAGATTACCGGCAATTGGAAATCTTTGTGCAAAAGATCATGATACTTCACTTGATGTTTATAAGATACAGGAAAAATGAAACTACTTTCATGTGAAATCGAAACTGACACAGAGAGAGAGAGGAGAAGAGGAGAGAAGAGAGAGAGAGAGAGAGAGAGAGAGAGAGAGAGAGAGAGAGAGATTATCAAGACCTGCTCGTATTACATTTGCAAAGGTATGGTGTATATGGTTTATTCTGCTATACGCTTTTTTGCATTGTTATTATTTTTTTTTCAACGTTATTATTATTATTATTATTATTATTATTATTATTATTATTATTATTATTATTATTATTATTATTATTATTATTATTATTATTATTATTATTGATGTTGTTGTTGTTGTTGTTGGAAATATGCTCAAATGAAACAAGTTAAGAAGATAGTTAACTATTACTTTCTGTTATCGCTGTCAAATAAGCACCATATTCTTAGGAAGATTGAATTTCAAGAAGTAATTGTACCTTGGGGGCTTGTTTCATATGAATATGGTTTGTCTTTTGAATAATAATAATAATAATAATAATAATAATAATAATAATAATAATAATAATAATAATAATAATAATAATGATAAGAAGGACTAATAAAAGTAGACGAAGACCCAGAAATATACAGAGACAGGAGAATGACAGACAGAACAGAGGACTGGCACAATAAACCAATGCACGGACAATACATGAGACAGACTAAAGAACTAGCCAGCGATGACACATGGCAATGGCTACAGAGGGGAGAGCTAAAGAAGGAAACTGGAGGAATGATAACAGCGGCACAAGATCAGGCCCTAAGAACCAGATATGTCCAAAGAACGATAGACGGAAATAACATCTCTCCCATATGTAGGAAGTGCAATACGAAAAATGAAACCATAAACCACATAGCAAGCGAATGCCCGGCACTTGCACAGAACCAGTACAAAAAGAGGCATGATTCAGTGGCAAAAGCCCTCCACTGGAGCCTGTGCAAGAAACATCAGCTACCTTGCAGTAATAAGTGGTACGAGCACCAACCTGAGGGAGTGATAGAAAACGATCAGGCAAAGATCCTCTGGGACTATGGTATCAGACCGGATAGGGTGATACGTGCAAACAGACCAGACGTGACGTTGATTGACAAAGTCAAGAAGAAAGTATCACTCATTGATGTCGCAATACCATGGGACACCAGAGTTGAAGAGAAAGAGAGGGAAAAAATGGATAAGTATCAAGATCTGAAAATAGAAATAAGAAGGATATGGGATATGCCAGTAGAAATCGTACCCATAATCATAGGAGCACTAGGCACGATCCCAAGATCCCTGAAAAGGAATCTAGAAAAACTAGAGGCTGAAGTAGCTCCAGGACTCATGCAGAAGAGCGTGATCCTAGAAACGGCACACATAGTAAGGAGAGTGATGGACTCCTAAGGAGGCAGGATGCAACCCGGAACCCCACACTATAAATACCACCCAGTCGAATTGGAGGACTGTGATAGAGCAAAAAAAAAAAAAAAAAAAAAAAAAAATGATAATAATAATAGCATATCTAAGCTTTCCCAAATGGGAAAAGAATTCAGTCGTATCCCAGGGACCTTTAAACTCCCACCTCCTTTTCCTGCAATGTTGCATGGAGAAATTTACATGAAACTGGAGTCAGCTTGAAGGGTAAAATAAGAAAAACTTTAGGACCAGCTGCCGCTGCCTTATTGCTCTCGGCTGGAGAGACTGGAGAGCGTAACCATTTCTTGGTATTTCTTTTTTATTGGGGAAGAGAGAGCGATAAAGACAGGATTGCTTAGAATAGGCGAGATCGCTGAATGGCAAAGTATTTAATGAAAAGGGGCAACGAGACGCATCAAATATGGAATTCTGATTCTGAGCTTCAATATATTGAATTTATGCAATTTCGAGATATGAAAGAACCATTCGATAAATCAATAAAATTCAATCTTCACATTGAAGCCGTATAAATCAAGATTTTCAGCAATAATAGGCAAATAAAAGCTTAATTTATAAGTTCCTTCATGTACGGAGTTTGGAAGATACCACCTGATACCTCGTAGCAACTTCAGCAACGAATAGGTAGACATGTTAAGGCATATATTCCCTCCAGAACATTCCCTGGAATTAAATGTCGTTTATCATCCAGGAATCTGGAAACAGATCCGGAATGGGGCAGCAAATGAAGAACAGCTGATGGCTTTGATATTGAGCCATAACAGAACCTTTATGATATTCAAGAATTGCAATTAACTTTGTCTTCCGTGGCAACATTTTTTATTGCAGAAATTATATAAATTTTGCGTATGATGAAATTGTTGTTCAACTGATGTTCTAATTCTGGTGTAAAATTAAGGTGTTCGTCTTTAGCGATGTCTTGAATTAAATGTTGGTAAAATTCTCATTTGAATATTGAATTCCTTCCATTCCTTCGTAATCTGTTGTCGATGGATCCCTGGTATCCTAAGAGTGAAGCCTTTGTCCATCTTTTTACCTATAAACAAAAAATATTACTTTCCTTTTCAATTTGCCATTTAACATTACCTTCTGTTTAAAATTCCAATGCATTCTCTCTTGACATGAGAGCAGTTTTATCTTTGATACTGAGTGACTCCCTCTATTATCATCTTTTGGAATGATGCTATGTTGACAATCATTTTGACTTCTGGTTACAAATAGGCGAAAATCAGTCACAATTCCTACACTTTCATCTATTTATCAAAGTAATTGGTGCAACTTTGCTTGTTTCCATTGTTTATCCGTAGATCTAAATCGTCATTTGCCGTTAATGAAGTACTTTATAGTTTCAAAATACTTCTAGTGGTATTATATTCACTATTATTCATTCAGAAAGTTGTGCTTAATGTACACTACCATCTGGTAATGCATAATAATTTTTCATGATTAACATTCGATTTGCAGTTTTAATAGAGAAATACTTATCAAGAAAAAATTTATGTGTTAAAGAATGGCACACCAAATTTCACTGCAGAATTCATACCTTTTCTGCAAAATCAGTAAACAACTATTTTTCTTCTTCACTCCTTTCAGCAGAAGTACCAAACCTCGTCTCTTTCCCCCAACACATTTAACGCGATAGCATCGTGCCTGTTTTTCTCCTAAACATGCAAAATACATAATTGCATTTTATTGCAATTCCGTCGAGTTACAGATGCTTCTTCCTGCATATCTCTCTGTAATTCTCTTAATCTCGGTTAGCATCTAATTTGTTACAATCTGCAGGCCAATCTGAACAAGGATTAGCTGGAATTATACTGTCCTTGTTGCTGTTTACTCCTTAAAGGTTGCTCGAGATCGTGGAATTTCTGATTTTATTTATTGCCTTCTGGAGGGAAAAAATATGACTTGTCATGTTCCTGGAACATTTATTATGAATGAGGAATCTTTCTGACGTTGCCACTTTTGTACTGTTTTTGCTCTTTCAAAGAAAAGGAGAGAGTGGCAGCACTAAATTTAATTTAGCATTACTCTAATTGAAACTATTTTATTTTGTTGATTTATTTATTTTATTTCATATTTATTACATTCATTTCTATCACTTATACTCAAATCGCTTGCTCTATTGTTTGGGAGCCATATTATTTTCACGCAGAACATCTCAACTGTCACAATTTTACTTCAGATCCAATTACTTATCGCACTTTCTCTGTTTCTTTCTCTTTATCTCTCTGTAATCTCATAGTATAGCATCTGTTTCTTCCTAAAACTCTATTTAACTTTAACCTTCATATCTTTACGCTTCCCTACCCATCCTCCCTCAAATTCTTCTTAATTATGCAGTTCATCCCAAGGAATATTTTTAAAAATTCTAGTTTTATGAGGCAACATAGTTCTCTCTTTCTTCACTAACGTCTATAGAATTCCATCGCCCCAAGTTCTTTGTTGATACACCAACTATTACATATTCAAAAAGATTCTCTCTAGAGAGTTGTACCACTCCGTTTCTATAACTATGAGAACATTGGAACCTTCCATAACACGTTAGAATGAAGTTAGACTTCCAGATGTTGAGTTACAAGAGGTTCCGGTGCATAATCGTCGAAACATTTGAGGAATTGTAGAATATGAAAAGTTATTGTAACTTTGGTAACATATTGGATTTTATCAGTTTTATGATTCAGACTTACTTCTACTCTATTTAGAGCTTTCTTGTCCATACCAGTTGATGATAATATCGGATAAAAAATAACTAAACTTAACTATGGTAGATTTGTGTATTATTATGTTACGAATATACCTATATCATTATATTGTAAAATATTCATTCATTATACTTATTACCTTGATTACTAGCCAATCAATAATATTTTCTTATATAAGAAGACATTTTATTCTGTTCGAATTATTAATCCTTTATTTGGGGCATCCTCATCTCCAAAATAATGCTTGCACATTTGAGGAGATTATTTTTTACCATTAATTTGAATCTGTTATAATTACTAATGCTTTAATTCATGTTTTTTTTCATCTTTAAAATATTAGAGGCATATTTGATAAGCTTAATCTTTATCATTCCTTCTGAAACGATTTGGACAAAAACAATCTTGTTATAAATAACCCCTCTCATTACATCTTCAACATATCCTTCCTTCGTAAACTTACAAAGTGACTGACTTCATCTTTCTTTAACTACTGGTTTAAGCAATTTTTCCTAAACAAGAATAGAAGTATTCTTGGCCTAAATTGGCTTCGTTAAACTCGTTATATCGCCTACGCAAAAGTTTTCCGTTTTAGAAATTCGTAACCCTTGAATACAGGGACTCAGTTACTTATTCTCTCTCTCTCTCTCTCTCTCTCTCTCTCTTCTCTCTCTCTCTCTCCTCTCTCTCTCTCTCTCTCTCTCTCTCATAGCATATTTATATTCGCATATCTTTTGCCTATCTATCTTTTTCTTCATCATTTATCAAAGAAAATCTTACTATATCTTGATCATTTTATTGATCAATACATGAAAATTATGTGTATTTAGATAAGTAATCAAGAATAGAGTGTATATCCTTATAATAGAGTCATTTACGTATTTATAATTCCTCACAATTATTTACTTCGAATATAAATTCTTTTTACATTACTTTTCATGTCCATTTACTGACGATTCAGCAACCGCCACTTCTTCGTCCTTTGCCCTTTGACCTTGGCGTTCACACTCAAGGTCAAATCGCTCTTTGAACATCCATTACCTTTGATCTCGAGGCCATGATGTGAATGGGGATCCTGTAATTGATTCTGGTTTATAGCCTTCAAGATACAGCTACTGCCTGGTGCTCTGTCTCCTCTGCTGCTCTCTCTCTCTCACTCTCGTCTACTTTTGTCGTTCCTTTTGGAAACTAAATTGATTTGAGTCTTTCACTTGATTCAGTATTGATCTTTGTGCGTATGTGTATGTGTTTCTGTGTGTGTTTGTGATTGTTGTACTTATTGTTTTTAAGACTAAGTGTATATATATTTATATATGTGTGTGTGTGCATATGTGTGTACATATACATATTCGCATAAAGAAGCATGGGAGACGACGTCTTGTGGCAAATTCGCAAAACGATATTAAACGACGTTTCGGGTTCCAGCCTCACCATCACAGCTGTAAAAAGACGAACACACATAAAACAATAAAAAGACGGATCCTAATAGCCAAAATACATTTTTTAATAACATTAAAAAATAACAAAAAGTGTTAAGAGAAACACCATTTCAAGTGAAGAGATGAAGACGAGTGACAAGAAGACGCGAAAGGTCCCAA
>NC_061098.1:49625966-49655966 GCF_015104395.2 Macrobrachium nipponense | reverse complement strand
CGTCTGGTCTGTTTGCACGTATCACCCTATCCGTTCTGAATACCATAGTCCCATAGGATCTTTGCCTGATCGTTTTCTATCACTCTCAGGTTGGTGCTCGTACCACTTATTACTGCAAGGTAGCTGATGTTTCTTGCACAGGCTCCAGTGGAGGGCTTTTGCCACAGAATCATGCCTCTTTTTGTACTGGTTCTGTGCAAGTGCTGGGCATTAGTCACTTGCTATGTGGTTTATGGTTTCATTTTTCGTATTGCACTTCCTACATATGGGAGAGATGTTATTTCCGTCTATCGTACTTTGAAACATATCTGGTTCTTAGGGCCTGATCTTGTGCCGCTGTTATCATTCCTTCAGTTTCCTTCTTTAGCTCTCCCCTCTGTAGCCATTGCCAATTGTCATCGCTGGCCTAGTTCTTTAGTCTGTCTCATGTATTGTCCGTGCATTGGTTTGTTGTGCCAGTCCTCTGTTCTTTCTGTCTTTCTCCTGTCTGTATATTTCTGGGTCTTCATCTACTTTTATTAGTCCTTCTTCCATGCACTCTTTAGCCACTCGTCTTCACTGGTTTTTAGATATTGCCCCAGTGCTCTGTTTCGATGTTAACGCAGTCCTCTATACTTAGTAGTCCTCTCCCTCCTTCCTTTCGTGTTGTATAGTCTGTCCCGTATTTGCTCTTGGGTGTAGTGCTTTGTGTATTGTCATATGTTTCCTCTGGTTTTCTGAATCTATGCTGCGGAGTTCTGCCTTCGTCCATTCCACTATTCCTGCGCTGTATCTGATTACTGGCACTGCCCATGTGTTTTATGGCTTTTATCATATTTCCGGCGTTGAGTTTTGACTTGAGTATCGCCTTGAGTCTCTGCATATATTCTTTCCTCCTGATCGTGTCCTTCATCCTTCTCTCTTGGTGTTTTTATATCTCCTCCTTCCATTATTCCCAGGTATTTGTATTCTGTCTCATCTATGTGTTTGATGTTGCTCCCATCTGGTAGCTTTATCCCTTCAGTTCTCGTTACTTTGTCTTTTTGTATGTTGACTAAGGCGCATTTTTCTATTCCAAACTCCATCCTGATGTCCCCAGATACAATTCTTACAGTCTGGATTAGGGTACTATTTCCTTGATGCTCTTACCATACAGCTTGGATGTCGTCCATGAAACATCAGATGGTTGATTCTGTTGCCTCTTTTCTTGAGTTGGTACCGGCATCCATCTTCTGTAGTAACTTTTTGTCATGGGAATCATGGCTACTACGAAGAGTAGTGGGGACAGTGAGTCGCCCTGGAAGATCCCTCTCCTGATATTAACCTCTGCTAGTCTTATTCCAGAGCTTGTAAGTATTGTATTCCAGTTGCGCATTGTATTTTTGAGGAAGCTGATGGTATTTTTCCTCTGCCCCATATATTTTCAGGCATTCTATTAGCCATGTGTGTGGTATCATGGTCGAAGGCTTTCTTATAGTCTATCCATGCCATGCTTAGGTTGGTTTTCCTTCTCCTACTGTTCTTCATTACCATTTTGTCTATCAGGAGCTGGTCTTTTGTGCCCCTACACTTCCTTCTGCAGCCTTTCTGTTGGTGGGGGATGGTGTTTGTCTCCTCTAGGTAGTTGTATAGCCTTTCACTGATGATACCTGTTAGTAGCTTCCACATTATTGGTAGGCAGGTGATAGGCCTGTAGTTACTGGCTATATTTCCCTTACTCTTGTCTTTTTGTACTAAGGATGTTCTTCCTGTGGTCATCCATTTGGGTGCTTGGTGATTTGAGATACAATGCTGGAGTTGTTCTGCTATTCGTGGGTGTAGGGCCTTGAAGTTTTTAAGCCAGTATCCATGGACTTCATCGGGACCTGGGGCTTTCCAGTTTGGCACTTTCTTTAGTTGGTGTTGGTGTTTTATTCTCCCTGTTTCTTCTTCCTTGACTTCCTGGAGCCATGTTGCATGTTTGTTGTGTGATACCGGATTGCTCCATATGTTTTCCCAGAGTCTCTTACTTGGTTCGGCTTCAGGAATTTCTGGGTGGTTGTCTTCCCCTCTTAGTTGGCTGTATAGTCTTTTCTGGTTGGTTCCGAATAGTTTGTTCTGTTGGTATCCCTTATTCCTGTTCATGTACCGTTGGATCTTATGTGCTTTGGCCTTAAGCCTCTGTTTTACATCTTCTATGGTGCTGTTTAGTCCCCTCTCTTGTAATTTGTATTTCTCGTTGAGTTCCTCCCTTGTTTTCTTGCTTCTTAGCCTTTTTTCTGCCATCTCTTTCAGTTTACTCAAGTCAGATCTCATCACCATGATTTGCTTTTCCAGGCGCCTTTTCCAAGGAGGTTGCTGTTTTGGTTTCTGTTGGGTTGGTTGTGCTGGTGGTGTTGGTGTTCGAAATCCCCATCAGTTCTGCTACTAATCTTGCTCCTGCATATGTCAAGTTATTTGTTTCTGTGATACTGGTGGTCTGTATTATGCCCATTATTTCATTGACCTCACTTGTTTTCTCCCTTAATTTCTTGGTGTTGTAGGCTTTCATGGAGGGGATCTTTGTTCTCTCTGTATCTGGCTCCATCCATTGTCTGATCTTTTCTACCCATTCCGTCCTCTCTGTTACTTCGGCGGTGTTTCTTCTTGTGTCGTTGTTTGATACATCATCCTCCCTGTCGTCTTCTTGGTGGGCATCGTCTCTCAGTTCGTCTTCGTGTAATTCGTTGTCGTGTGACATTTCCCTTTCCAGTTCTTCTCTTTCTGTTGGGGAGAGCCAGTTCTTTTTCTTTATGTTCCTTACTTGGTCTGCCAGCCTCTGCTCTGATTGGGGGGTGTTATTCCTCTCATTCCAGATGTTGACCAATCTTCTTCTATATCCTCTCTCCGTCGCATGTAGCATCTCCATATTTCCTTATTTTCTTCTCTTGTCCATTTCTTCCTTTTTGCCTCTGTAGCTCCAATCTCAGGCTGTTGATTATTGTCGTTGTGGTGATCAGTTGCTGGATGACGACCTCCAAGTACCTGACCGTCTTCCCCTTCAATTGGGTTGAATACCTGGTTGCCGGACGAAGCTCCTCTGTTGCCAGAGGTTCCATTTACGTCGTGGTCGTTTATTCCTTCATTTCTTTCCATCATTGCTGAGTTTTGCTATTTAACCCATAGCTGGACCCTTACCCCATCAGGGATAGGTACTCATTTACAGCTGAGTAGACTGAGGAAATTATGGTAAAGATCCTTTCCCAAGGAATCAACGCCAAGGAGAGCGGTCACCCAACCAACTACTGACCAGCCCCAATGTTGCTTAACTTGACTTAAGTCTATTGACGACCTAACCCACTCCTCCACGGCGCCACATATTATTATTATTATTATTTTATTATTATTATTATTATATTATTATTATTATTATTATTATTTATTTAATTGATTATTAATTATTATTATTGAACAAGGAACCCCTGTAACGAGGCTACATTATTGAGATTTAAAAGCTACATTAGTGCTACAAATATTTATGTACAAGTATAAAAATGAAAAGTAGAAGCAGAAAGCAACAAATGTCCAATTCTTACCTCAGCAAAAACAAAAATCAAAATTGCACTTCGCTTCCCGTGAAAAGAGTGAACTGTGGGATTTTCCATACGCGTGTCTGATCTCTTTGCTGTGTAAAGGAAATAGGAAAATATGTTTGACAAAAATCAGTTTCTGAAAACAAACATTACAAAAAGAAAAGTTTCTGACAGACTGACTAGAATATGAACTTTTTGTGTGTGGTACTGGCTGTCATCAGGTCAAAAATAAAAACAAAATACTATGATATTACGTTTTTTGCTTTTTTTCCGCGTATATAAAGAAACTGCAAAAGTTTTGCGCAATGTAGATGCGGTCTGTTTTCATGGGGTATAATAACGTACAAAGGAATTATGTGAAAAGCGGTGCATTATGTACATTTTTAAAGATTAAATTTTCTGCACTATCAGTGAACACCTCAAACACAATATACCCACAATAAAACAAAAGAATTACAACATAAATATGAGAAACTTCCGTAATTTATTGGCAAAATTGTATTCATATCTGACAATCAAAGCATCACTTGCTTGAAAGAATCGTCTACCTTTAATTCATTATTATTATTATAATTATTTTATTATTATTTTTTTTTTTTTTTTGGTTTATCACAGTCCTCCAATTCGACTGGGAATCCATCACTTTTCTCACTAAGTGCGCCGTTTCTAGGATCACACTCTTCTGCATGAGTCCTGGAGCTACTTCAGCTTCTAGTTTTTCCAGATTCCTTTCCAGGGATCTCGGGATGGTGCCTAATGTTCCTATGATTATGGGTACAATTTCTACTGGCATATCCCATATCCTTCTTATTCCTATTTTCAGGTCTTGATACTTATCCATTTTTTCCCTTTCTTTCTCTTCAACTCTGGTGTCCCATGGTACTGAGACATCAATGAGTGATACTTTCTTCTTGATTTTGTCAGTCAACGTCACGTCTGGTCTATTTGCACGTATCGCCCTATCAGTTCTGATACCATAGTCCCAGAGAATCTTTGCCTGATCGTTTTCTATCACTCCTTTAGGTTGGTGCTCGTACCACTTATCACTGCAAGGTAGCTGGGGTTTCTTGCACAAGCTCCAGTGGAGGGCTTTTGCCACTGAATCATGCCTCTTTTTGTACTGGTTCTGTGCAAGTGCCGGGCATTCGCTTGCTATGTGGTTTATGGTTTCATTTTTCGTATTGCACTTCCTACATATGGGAGAGATGTTATTTCCGTCTATCGTTCTTTGAACATATCTGGTTCTTAGGGCCTGATCTAGTGCCGCTGTTATCATTCCTGCAGTTTCCTTCTTTAGCTCTCCCCTCTGTAGCCATTGTCATGTGTCATCGCTGGCCAGTTCTTTAGACTGTCTCATGTATTGTCCGTGCATTGGTTTGTTGTGCCATTCCTCTGTTCTGTTTGTCATTCTCCTGTCTCTGTATATTCATTATTATTATTATTATTATTATTATTATTATTATTATATTATTATTTTAACTTTGTGATAGCTTATAAAGGATATTATCTTACCAAGAGATATTTTAGAAAATTAGAAATATCAAAAATATAAAAAACAATGGGGGTAGGGTAAGTTGCTCATAAATTAATATTCAGATCAAGAAAGGAATTCTATACAGTGCGAATTTACATTGATAAGTATTAAAACAGTTCTACATAATGTGTACTTGAACTGACAACTTAAAATATATGCCAGATGGGTTATAACAAAGAAGATCGTAATTACGAACAATCAAAATATGTCGTAAACAGGCCAAGATGTTACTTGATCTAGGAAAAGATTCATATTTACGAACAGGATATCAAGTGAACAGAGCAGAAGCCTCTGTAATCCTTTCCTTTGGAGAAATATCAAGCACTCTCCTGTCGTGACCTTTTACAGAGTCAGTTCCAATTACTTTTGGAGTTGAAAATCAAAGAGGCAGGAAGTGCGTAAGACAAAATTGCTCTCGCAGGACACGTAAGGGTTCACAGAGTATGAAGTTTCCTTAAAGGGTTTCAGTTTGTAGCTGAATTGATTTCCAGAAGCATGTTTGAGACGAATTACTTCTCTCTCTCTCTCTTCTCTCTCTCTCTCTCTCTCTCTCTCTCTCTCTCTCTCTCTCTCTCTCTCGTTAATGAAGGTATTTGCGCGGTTGAGCGAGAACGAAGCGGTAGTAGTAGGGAAGTGAGTTTCTTTTACTTTAATATCCTACCTATTACTACTTCTATAGATCCTCTATTTTGCGTCGTAGTGTAACGTCACTTCCATTCTGAAGGTATTATTTCCGTCAGTGTCCTGATAGGCTAGGAGAGTGAAGCACCGGACTGGGAAGCGTATCTCAGATTTGTTAAGTTCTTGTTTGCATGAAGGCTGGGCGACAAGAAGGGATTAAAAATGAAGGTTTTCCATGGTTCATTTCTGCCTGTAGTAAAACAGCAGTCCTAATAATGAACAGCCATTCATTTAAAATCAGGATATGACCTTGAGAATTATGAATGCTAAGAGTGTAGATCCTATAAATCATCTGAAGTATGAATACCAGAAAATCTTAGCATTACATAGATTTTCAAAAGAAAATTTCTTTCAAAAATCGAAAAAGAAATGCTTAGCTATTATAAAAAAACAATAAATAATCCTGGTATTAATCAGTAAATAAATAGTGAAATATAAGTTAAAACTAACAAGGATGGTCTTACCAGGGTAAGAGTATTTCTTTTATTAGGAGCCCCAACATACCATGAAAATCCAATCCGTGCGAGGCTTTGTTATTGCAATAACAAAGGGAAGAGAAAGGTTGTATTACTGCAGAGAGAGAGAGAGAGAGAGAGAGAGAGAGAGAGAGAGAGAGAGAGAGAGAGAGAGAGAAGTTCATTCGCTACAAATTTTCATGAAACGTTTGTGCAATATCTAACCTTCTATTAGGTACAAAGCCTAACCTATTTTTTACCATACGCATTTTATCTTTCATCACTATTGCTTTGTATCAGAGATTTCTTTATTCTCTCCCAGAATCACTCTGTAGGACAGTTTTTGTCTTCCTCTTCTTCTAATTACTGGTATTCAGTTTTTCTTTTCCTGAATGAGAACGACAGAACTTTCTATGATAGGAAGCTTTGGATAACGGTAGATAAGTAAGAGATATTTTGGATTCTCTTTGCTGTATAATCGTCTGTCTGTCTGTTCGCCCTATCTGTTTCTCATCTGTCTGTTACTTGAACTGTGGGAAATTATGGGAAATCCTTTGGTGAAGAAAGTTGAAAACTATCATTGTGTGACCTTGAAGTTTGGGAAAGGATGCAGGTCAAAACTGATGTAATATGATTATTTAAGAATCATTGATTTTTTTAGAACGATACTTCTAAAGGTAACGAATATTTTTAAGAAATTGTGAAAATTGGGTGAAGATATAAGTCAGAGTTCATCTTAGTATATAAAAAGTATCGAACTTGCAAGAACAGAACTTCTAAAGGTGAAGAATATTTTGAAGAAATCATTTAAAAGTTAAAACCAATGAATCTTCGTCTCATTGTTTGGTAGCTGAAACGACTCCTCATCCTTGAAAGCAAATTTTTTTAAGTCTTTTCCACGCAATAATAAATGAAAACAGAAACTCTATGATATGTGATTTAATCTTTAACATTGAAATGGTAAAGGTGAACCTCACAGACTTTAGGCCACATAAATGCTTCATAGCCAGGTACATCCACATTCCATCTTCTATAAATAACCCCAAAATTAAAACGGAAGCATTATTAGAAGTGTGCTTATCAAACTGACCCCTCAAAAGGTCAGAAGTCAGTGGTAGTAGTGTGTGGGAGGTTTAGATGATGCGTAAGCATCTACAAATTTGTGGTAAATATTTTATGAAATAAATCATAATGGTAATTCTGTAATAAATACTTACTAAAATAGACTAGATATCAAATGGTCAAATTATATATTTTTTGATGATCAAATATTTCATAGACAACTAATTATACTTTACATTTATGTCAGTATTGATTGATGATAATAATACTTTCTTTATAATTATGAGGCCTAACAGTTAAATTCTAGATGTTTATATAAAAAAAGAAGTCAGTAAAGATTAGAGCTAGAATTATTTCCCATCACTAAGAAAATTTAAAACAAAGCTAAGATAATAATATTCTATGCAAACACAATGAAACAGATAGCCATTAAATAATCTAAAATAAATACCACATTTCCAGAATGGCTCAAATCATTTGTCAGTTTTGAAGGGGGTGAAGGCGAGATGAGGAAACTTCCAGGACCCAGAAAACATTAAGACTTGAAGAGACGAAATGACTCTTAATGGGTCTGATGATGTTCTGCTTTAGTTCAGCTTTTAATTAGAAATGTAAATGGGACGATTCGACTTAATCATTCTTCTACATTTTTCTTACTCTGGTTCATAGCGGACTGAAATTAAAGGACTTTTTCACTTATAGATAAATGAGATAAGACTCAAAAGCCTTTAACCTGTGAAAGGGAAGTACAACATAGATTTAAGATTTATATATACAAGATAACTGAAAATTTATTTTAGAATTATGACGTTGTTTACGCTTTAAAACATAAATTTACTATCTTTATGTCGTTTCTTTCTATATTCATGATTTTTTAAAGCTCCGTTATAGTTATTCATCTTATGAAATTTTTTTCTTCTTTTCACCTTTTCAGTATTTTAAGGTACACATTAGTTTATTGGCTACGATGCGATTTTAGCTAAATCTGATTGGTAAATAAATTGTTCTTTCAAGTTGGTCAGTAATATTCGTTAAAGTGTTAGGTTACACAATTGTTTTTAGGGATTGTGGGGTCAGTTTCAGAATGGAAGTAAGTTATCAATCATAAAAAAAATTATCTTTTCTTATAAGTAATAAAAAAAAGTTATAAAGGAAGCAACGTGTGACCAAAACCACACTTTTCATTGCTGACGTCGTTTGTTAATTAGATAGATAGATAGATAGATAGATAGATAGATAGATAGATAGACCAGCGGAAAACCAGTATTTAGTCGAGATAAATAATACGAATAAATCGACTGCCAAATCCCAGACAGGCGAATGTTCCTAAATCATAAATTTTCCGCGTTATATCATACAAATTGCTCCCCTTCTACCAAATAGCGACTTCATATTCATTTGAAACGACCACAAATTTTATGCATGATTATATAATGGGATACTCTCGCCCATATCATTTTTAAAGCATATCGCCAATGGTATTTCCACAGTAGGGGAAATTATGCCGTCAGTGCACCTAACGTGTTGCACTGTGGGCATCACTGAAGTGTTTGCAGAGTCCCTTCCGTCCTTAGCTGCATCCACTCTCTAGCCTTTTCATTTGCCTCCTTTCCAGCTTCTATAACTTCTTAGTACAAATGAGGCATTTTCTCCCAGTTTCCACCTTCAGTAGTTTGTACTTCATCTCATACATTTTCCCTGACCTCTGCATCTTGCTGTCCAACCACTCCAACTCCACCTCTTCATTGTCTTAAGCACTGAATCACCAAAGGTTCCCTAGTGTTTGGCTAAATCTAAATTTCATAAACTCTAAATCGTTGTGATTTTGTCTAGTTACATCGGAGTTCTTGCGATTTGGAAAACTCCCTCATGAGTATTCATTTAGTTTTTGCAAATATTTCGTTCTTATATTTAAAAAAACCATACGAAATATTAATTTCATGCTTTTCTGCGCGATGTCTAGGAAAAAGATAAATAAAACGTTGTATAAAAGTTATTTGCCGCTGCTTCCTGTTTTTCGCGAATATGTTATGTAAATTTGGGGTTGACACTCGAATGTTCAGCAGATTTTTTGGTTTGAAATTTTGTGATGTAATTTGTTGCGGAGGACGAGAGAGAGAGAGAGAGAGAGAGAGAGAGAGAGAGAGAGAGAGAGAGAGAGAGAGAGACAGTAAACAATAGATTTTCAGATATAGTTTCATTAAGTTTTTTTGTTTATTAGCATTTCCAAGGGTCTCACTATCTCTCTTTCTCTCTTTCTAAATGGCATTGAACAACTTGTCAGAAGCTAAAACCATTTTTTACCTTATTCTGTGTGTGTGTGTGTATGTGTGTGTGTTTGTGTGTGTTTGTGTTTAGGCAATATATTCTTGGGCTTCCAGTATGCAAATGCAGCGATAGACTTTTCTTGCAATACAAGAGCGCAATTTGGCTACAAAAGTTTGGTTATATCTTCAAATGGTTATTGGATATTCAGAGGCCATCAGGGTTTTTTAATATTTCCTCTGCTGCCTTTTTTAAGACGTTACATACACACGCAGACACACACGGACATACACATATATATTGTAACGGCTTGTTTAACAGTTACCAGATTGCACTCATCAATTTCCTTTTCAAGTATCCATAAAATACCAATAAGAAGTCCACAATTGGGTGGAATCATACCAAAACTCGATATTCAAAGTGCAAAGATAAATTCAAGGGGGGAGTAAACAAACAACGAATAACCATAAATTTAATAAAATAATAAAAAGTTATAAATTACACCTGAACCTCTTGAGTAAAGGAAATAAATGAACCACATTCACCCTTAATAATGATAATAATTCAAATACACGTATACTGAATTCAGAGAGAAGCGTAAACACTCAAACCAAAATAAGGAGGTCCAGAAAGGAGGAAGGAATTGCAGAGGAAGAATAACTTAACGAATTACACACTAAAGATTTATCTTGTCACTGTGATGCTGCTTCTTGGCAAATGATTATTTTCTCCTTGATGAAGTGAGGAAATCCTCCACATCTGGAGTAGCGCACTGCTGGTTATTCAGTTCGGGTCCCAAGTCGAGCAGCCACAATAAATACACAGCCGTGATCAATATTAATTACAGGTATAAAAACCTTCCCATGGGATAGAGAGATCACCTTTTGTTTTGCAACTGGACCAGAGGTGAAGAGAAGGATCCCGAAGGATCTCCAGAAAAGTAATCCAGGATAATCTTCCAGGCCTGAAGATAAAGGTAATGCAGGACAAAGGCTGCAACCACCAACGAGTAATCACACAATCACGTCATTAAATGGAGGCAGGAAGCAAAGTCAAGCGAGACAACTAAGAAATGGTCCAGAGAACAATTAACTGTTCTCCAAACAGAAGCTACGAAGCCATCCCCATTACCCTTATACCACAGGGAAGGGACCACACACACACACACACACACCACACACACACACACAACATCCTTGAAAGGTAAACACAAGTGTTAATACCAAGCAAACAATTGCTATAACTAGAGAGAAGGTCACATAAGTGAAACTTACGAAACTAGGTTTATTAGCAATATCAAATAAGACATTTACAAAATCTTAAATGTAAAACCAAAGATATATAACATACAAATGTGACTCAACAAGGAAGTGGGGTTGGGGGCCCTTACAATAATGAACGGCAATAAAAAATTCCAAAGTACTCAAGTACCAACACTTAAAAGTTAAATTTCTTTTATTTAAAAACCTTTTCCAATCACCACCATTGCACATGAGAAACACCAATGAGCTTCACATTGCTCGTATACCCAACACATCCGAGATCATGAAGTTACAAACTATGCACTAATTCACATTCTTCACTGTCTTATAATCAGTGAATCTTTGCACTCACTGTCACTACGAGTGTCCCGAATCAACCATTATTTTAATAGCAATCAGTATATCAATGCTCTTAACACAAATAATGTTCACCTTAAAATGAAAAAAGATTCACACACCTATAATTCGATACAGAGAACACCAAGATGGGTCTCCCCTGCGCCAAACTAACTCACAAATCATAAGGTGATACCCCAATAACAAGAGTCACCACTTTCTTGGTATCGTAACCAAGTGAGAGGTTTAGTCCAGGCCCTATCAATTAAGCCCGCATACGTTTCAATGTCCCCTAATTTCGGTTTCAGATATTGAAAATATATTTGTTAAGGTTTTAAAAAATGATGGGTGTTTTTTTCCAAAACTGGGACATGGCGATAATCCAAGATGGTGGCCGGAAATGGGATATACTGAATACTAAATTTGGCACCTGCTACCGTTCACAGCATAGCACTATTTGATGTCCCTGTTTTTACTCATTTCTGCACAACGAATAAATTTCTTAGGTAATTTTCTCAGCAGAAGTTCCAGATGTATTTTGGCAACACTGGTCTCAAGCCCACTTGGGATATGAAATGGATATTTACGTGTTCGGAGTCATCAAATTTAATATTCGGTCTTGTAGTCATGGATTTAATCATGCAAACGCAGAAGTTTATCTGTGCTTTATGATATTGTATTTTGTTGCTTTATCCTTGAAAAACTTTACAGCAAGTCTCCAATATCTTAAAAGCACTGCATAAGTGGGCAATTTTGTGTTTTATAGTAGTGTTTGGTAGCTACCTGGGTTGTCCATATAATAAGATTCCCAAGGAGCTGCAGTCGTAAGGAACGCTGTTATGCGGGATCCGGCGACACAGGTGTGTAGCTTGGTTCCCCCTCTCCCAGCAACCCCCCCTTTACACTGGCGAGCTGTCTGCGATGCTCAGCCTTGGCTTAGCAGCCGATAGACAAGGAACTCCCACTCACTTCTCCCGCCAACTGTGAATTACGCTCTGTAATTCGTTTTTTGTGTGCAAAAAACACTGTACTGGTGGACATTCATTTTCAACTATGTGAAATCTATGGAGAGAAGCGTATGAGTGTACAACACGTGCGCAAATGGTGCAGAGAATTCAAAGACGGATGTACAGACGTCCATATCGCATTTCAGAACCGGAGAGGAGCTGAAAGAAGAGGTCTTCAGCTACCTTCTCGGAGCGGCGGGAGAGTTCTACGATTCAGGGATAAAGAAGATGGTACATCGCATGCAAAAAGGCATTGATCTCAACGGCGATTATGTTGAAAAATAGGAAAAAGACTAAGCTTTTCAAAAATGTGTTATTCAATGCCAATAATCATGTTTTTCATTTTGAAAAATCTTTGGGAACCTTCTTTTAGGACAACCCTCGTATAATCGCTGTCATTGCCATCAGCATATTGATTTTGATTTGTTTCAGGTATACTGAGTAACTGAGTTAACAAGAACATCAACAAGGGATATTGTTGATGGAAAATACCTCAAATGAATTTGATGCTTTCAAATTAATTATCTGCCAGAAACATTAGGGGGAAAAAAACTTACATCCATCCGTTGATGGACTTACTAGGAGCATGACGTGTACTGCAGAGATAAGAAATGACATTGTTACTAAAAGACTGAAAAGAGCAGATGAGGGAGCCATATCTTATGTTTATCACAACAAAAACAAGTGCTTCAAGTGGTACACACACTGAAAGAAACTTAAACAAATAGAAGATGGTGTAAAAACTTCAACTAGCGATGCAGAAACTTCATGTGAACCTCAAAATGAAACATCTTCTAGCTTGTTAAATCGCAGTGATGTTAGTCCAAGGGAAACATCCAGTCAGAGAAAAGACCCTAAACTAATCAAGTGTACTGTATGTGGTAGTGAAAGGATTAAAGTTAATCAAGTAATTTTGAGGAACAAGTTTCAAATTAGTTAGAAAAATGCTGCTGAAACATTTTTTATTGCTACTACAAATTTCAAAGATGAAGATTATTGTAGCGTTGCTAAGTTAAATTGTATACGTGACATGGTCAAAGGCAAGTTATTTCGAAAAACAATACATTTTGTATTAGTAACAACCGGAATTTACAAAAGTGTTCAGACAATGAGTGAGAAAAGAACATACGACATAAATATCGCGAGCGTGAGAAAAAAAATAAAAAAATAAGACCATGTGGGACTAATTAATTAGTAGTTAACTCATTTATCTTAGGTCCTTCGTACACATTTTATAAATAAATTGGTCCAAATGGCACAACCCCAGACTAAGATTTAGGTTTTTTATCAGTGATTTGTATAATTGCTAATTCCAGTAAATTTCTTGAAGCATAATCATTAGATATAGCAATTGCAGAACTATCGCCTCAATTTATACAAAGTTTATGAAGACCCTTAAAATAGACTAAATAACTACTAATCAATTAGTCCCACGTTTTTATTTATTAATTTTTTTCTCATGCTCGCTATATTTATATCTTATCTTCGTTTCTCACTCATTGTCTGAACACTTTTGTAAATTCATGTTGTTATTAATACAATGTCTATTGTTTTTCGAATTGATTTGCCTTTGACCAGTGTGTTTGGTCTGTCTTAAATCCTTAATCTAGCCTTCGGGATTTTGATAATTTTGCTCTGTCCATTTGTATATGACTTTTTCCTTAAAACAAAATGTATTCTTTTCTGAATAACTTACATGTGACCACGTGTGCGTGGCTGCTTTTAAATCTTTAATCTATCCCCAGGGCGAGTTTTCGTTTATTTTGGTGACCTGGACCTTTTGTAAATCCCGTAATGTCCGTTTATATATGCTGACCTGTGCTGTGTTTCTCATTGTTCTGATCAGTCTTGCCTTTAGTAAAGGGTCGTTAAGACGGAAATATCTCAGGCAGTTCTCGTTTTTCATTTTCCCCGTGGCATTACCAATATATATATATATATATATATATATATATATATATATATATATATATATATATATATATATATATAATATACTATATATATATATATATATATATACACCGTTACCGACGGATCTCGACTTCTGTACTGTGACCACGTCGGGGCCTCTTCTTGGTTGTTGTAATGGAACCTAACCACTGGTTCTACGTCCTCCTGCTTTTGATTCGTGTCAGTTCCAGAGGCTTCATTTATGTCCTCGTCGGACAAGTGGTCCCGTTGTTAGGTAACTAATTGGTTCCTAGCCACCTAAAAATATATAATCCTTCGGGCCAGCCCTAGGAGAGCTGTTAATCAGCTCAGTGGTCTGGTTAAACTAAGATATACTTAACTTAAGAGGCTTCACTCACTTCCATCGCCTGGTCCGTAGTCGCTATGGCACCAACGTCCTTTCCCTCACTCGATCCCTGGAGACGGCTACTAAGAAACTCGAGAAGGCAAAACTGGATCTTGATTTTCTACAGTACTGTCAACTCAGCAAGATTCTTCCCAATTTCATCAAATTTAAATTGACGCCACCAACACTCTTGGACATCAAGATCAACACTAAGAGTTTTTATATTTCTAACCTTTTGATCCATGTTAACGATCTATATCTACGTGTACGAAGCATTCTGTCTTTTATTGATTTTATTATCTTTCAAACTTCGTTCAACAAACATATTTCTGATCACATTTCTCATATCAAACAATGTCACTGTATAAAATTGTAAAAACTTGGTATCTGTGTTCCCAGCCTTAACCAACGTGTGGGTTCAATTTTTTATTTTTCTTCTTATGTCTTATCCAAACGTGAAAAATTTTTCACTATCCTTGGGTTTGGACTTTTGCTTGCCATGCTACAAACCTAATTATAACAGATTTTTCCTACCACTTGAGTCACTATTCCATCGACTTCTTCAACAACCATTTAAATTTGACACAAGTAAACTACAATCTCAGCTATCAGAAATCACTCGAAGAGTGGGCATAAGATGTCTTAGAAGGGTACATATACAAAGCATGCATTAAGCTACAAATGCGAATTCTTTCTACCTCGGAAATAATATATTTTCATATATGGTAACCAAGGGGGAATTTTCTAGTTTAAAATAATTTTGTTCTCCCGTGGGTTCGAACTACCACCCAGTGGACTGAAGAGAAATCAGGACTTCAGTGATGTTATCGATTCGACCAACAAGTGAGGTTATAAGTTTATACCGATTGCGAAATTAAAAATCACTGTCGAACTCAGGTATTTATAATTAAGATCGATATCCAACCCCCTCTGCCATGTTAACAAGTCGAACGTTTGCCACATGTAGCCATATCATGAATTTTTATCTCATCACCGTAGGTCTCTGTTGATGACCGAGGAGGGATGGGAATTAAACTATTCCCTGGTGTCTTCTAGCCTCAGTAACTCCCGTCTGGAGATTCGTCCCGTGGTTGGATGTTCTTGGACACCTGCTTGAGAAGTGGCAGAAGGATTAACTCGTCGATGTCATCCGATTTCCAGTGTCCTCTTGTCAGGTTTATATTGTTGGTTTAATTGATGAAAGCAGATTCCAGCATCTTCCTTTTGTACGGACAGCCACTTGAAAACCAGCTCTACCCCACTCCAGTTCACAGTATAGCCTTTGTCCCTAATATGTAGGAAAATCCCCAAGTTCTCTGATGCATATCGCGCTGATTTTTTAGAAGCGGGAATTCAACAACTGACCATACCCATGTAATTAACAAGCTAAAAGAAAAATCAACAGAGTATGACAAACCACTATGTATGGCATTTGTAGACTATGAGAAAGCTTTTGATGCTGTCAAAACTTCAGCAACAATGAATGCCCTTTAAAAGCAAGGAATAGATGATTCTTATGTTAGAACATAGCAATCCTAAAACTACATAGAGATAGTGGGAAATTTCCGATTGAGAAAGGAGAAGACCCCATCTCCCCTAAATTATTCTCAGCGTGCCTAGAAGTTTTTAAGAATTTAGATTGGGAAAATGTAGGAATTAACATTAATGGGAATACCTTAACACTTGAGATTTGCAGATGACATAGTTCTATTTAGTGAATCAGGAGATGAATTACAAAAGATGATAGAAGATTTGAATAGAGCAAGCAGATAATGTTCAATGAAAATGATGAGACAACAAATAAGGCATATGGACGAACCTCTAGAGATTGTTGATGAACATACGTATTTAGGACAGACAGTAAGTGTTTCCCCAGGACATGAGACCAAAATTAAAAGAATAAGCATAGGATGAAGAGTTTATGAAAAGTAAAATGCCACATCCTCTAAAAAGAAAAGTATTTAATCAGATGGTCCTACCAGTATTAACTTATGCATCAGAAACTTGGAGCCTTACTAAAGCCTTAGAACATAAGCTACTTACAACTCAAAGAGCTTGGAAAGAACAATGATGGGAATAACACCTAGAGACAGAAACATGAATATGAGAGCAAACTAAGGCTAAGGCCCCACCGAATCCGTCGCGTGCGTCCAACATTGCAAAAGCAGCCTCATCCGTCTATGAGCATGTCCGTCTTCTGCGTGTGTGGCCCAACCAGACAAACGAGTGATGGTTACAAGACGGACAGTTCAAACTTCAGCAGCACTTCCTGTATGAAGGGAAGGCGCAAGGTTTTGCTCTGACTTGTTGCTGTCAACCAAATTAAAGGCGTTGAACAGTAGGGAAATCTGGACTCATGACATAAATTGAGAACGAGGAAAGAGTGGTGAATATGGAACACTTTCTTTCATAAGTTACGACAGCGTCCAGACAAGTTTTTTTAATATTGTCGCATGCCTCCGAAAACCTTTGACTTACTTCACGAATATCAAAATTTGATACCAATTACAGAAGATCAATATCAACGTAAGAAGGTTGTAGTAACTCTGAGGGAAGGATTACTGATTTCGTAATTCGTAAATTTGGACTTTATTTTATTTAATCCAAAAATTAAGATACGTAGATTGTGTGAACTCAACACATTGATACAGTAACTTCTGAAACAAAGGTATTAACATAAATGTATCCATTAGAATATAATAATAAAAACCACTTGAATCCTTTATCATAACCCCAAATCATCACGTTTGATTATAACTCAAGTTGTGCAGGGGTTTCAAATGCAGATTGTTGTAAGTCTACCACAATTTCTTCCTTCATGCGGACCCCAGCTCGGAGACGTATGTCCAAGTGCGGATAAAACAGAACATTTTGTAGCGTCCAGTCCAGTAACGCACCTGACGCCACCCACGCTCATGCACCGTGTGGGGCCACTCATATCTGAACTATGACAGTTGATCGAAACACACAAAACGCTTAGCCGTGTTGGACGCACGCGACGCGCCGCGACGGATTCAGTGGCGCCTTAGCCTAAAGCATAGGGTATTCTAACAACAAGTAAGAAAAAGAAATGGCCGTGGGCAAGACGTATAATGAGAATGTCAGATAATAGATGGACAAAACAAATAACAGAATGGGTCCTTAGAGATTGCAAACGAAGCAGGGGAAGGAAGAGAAAACAATGGATTGACGAACTAAGTAAATTTGCTGGTATAGAATGGCATAGAATGACCATAAACAGGCGGGAGTGGAAGGACAAGTCTGAGGCCTTTGTCTTGCAATGGACTAGAAACGGAAGGCAAACTAAGTCTGGTAACACATTCTCACCCGTCTCTCTCTCTCTCTCTCTCTCTCTCTCTCTCTCTCTCCTGATACCAAACTCTGGCAATAGCCTTCCTCTCTCTCTCTCTCTCACTCTCTCTCTCGATAACCTCCACTCCATTTCATAAGGTCATCAAATCAGAGTAGGAACTACAAAAATATACGTATATTCAAAGTATAGTACTAATTGAATAACTCATATTCTTACAGGACAATTAAATGGAATGATAACTCATAGTTCAGTTAACTCAGATAACCCCCGTGAAATAATAGTCTATAAAGTAATAGTCAAACACCAGTTATCTCCTCTCCAAAATATAGTTCCCTCCGCACAGGACACAGTCCCCCTCTATGGTTAGTTTTGGAGATATCATTCAGCGTTTTTTCTTGGAAAGGTCCCCGGTAATTGGTTACATCTCGAGAAAATGCTCCCCAGACAGAATGAAAAAAGCACAACTTGAAATATCTTTCTTAGTGAAGGTGGCTTATAGGATGAATGCAAAGAAATTGGCCACTTTTTTGCATTCAAATGATGGTGATAGAGATTAATATGAGCCTTTTCTGATGATAGAGTTGGGTGATAGTGTCGTTTTTAGGTAAGGGTTAAAGAGGTAAACAGTGTAAAGGGAAGGCTAGGCCTAGTATTTTGATATGAGTAAATTATCTCATTATCGTAGCTATTATAATGACAGTGATACATCAGATAATAAATGGGTGAACCCCCCTAACAGTGATAGTGATATAGAATATGATGACCCATTCCCTTGTGACACCAGCTGCCCAATACTTGTGGGCAAGTATGCCAAACCCATCAGCCTTGAAGCTATTGCCAATGCCACCAGTAGCAGTGGTTCCCAACTTGTGGAACCGTTTGTTGATGAGGCTGAACACTCGTTACAGCATGAAAAAAGGAAGGGAAATAGTTAGTAGCCTAGAAAAATGGCCGTTGATCCTTCTAAAATGCTAAGAACCTTTGGCCTGGTCTGCCAAATCTTCGTTAAGGGTAGTAGCAAGAAAACTGTTTTAGGAAAGAAAGTCGGTTCACTTTGCAACTCCAATGAAGAGTTTTTATATCCAAAATGGGGGATGAAGTGCTTAATATGATCCTCAGGGCATACTGGTCAGTGGGGGACTACAACTCCAAGACAGCATACCTCCATAGAAATATTTGTAGGGAACCAATCATGAAGAATGTATCCTAGGCCGAAGAAAGCAAGAAGTGGACATTGAGCTACTCTGTTACCTTCAGGGCCAAGAACATAGCAACGCAACGCTGTTTTCCTTTGCATTCATGCAACAACTCCATTACGATTTAAGGCGCCATGGAAAAGATGTCTGGGAGGAACGACAATAAAGGACCTCCAAGGTACTAACAAACAATAGAAAAATGACAGGGGCTATACACATACAACTTTTGCCAGTTTGTTCCAGCCACTGGATCTGTAAATACACCTCGAATCGGCAATGCTTGATGTTTTACCTCAGCATCAGGGCACTGTCGCTCACCCTGAAGAAGAACAAAAGGGAACATAGTTAGGACATATCTGTTGCTCTAAGTGCGATGAAGATTGCCAAAATCAGTGACAGTGACCGGGTCTAAGTAGCGATAGATTTACGTAAACCATTCTATGTCCTGGTCTTTTTGTCATTTTTATGAACAAATACAAACTGAAGCGTAGTCATTTCCACAATGCCGGTTTCCTCCTCACTCCTGGTTAATAACCCCTGCTTGGCTATGGATTAATCAATCTGGCTGTTTTACAGGAATAATAGGCAAGACAAGAACTTTTCACTTTTGGCGTGTAATAGACAAAGGATTATAGTATTTTTATTTAATATTTATATAGTTAAATGTAGGGAAAAAATACCTCATCTCTATTGCCCTAATTGTTTCCCAAGATTCTTTTCCTTCAAACTGAATACACTTTAGTATTTTGAATCAATAGTCACAAATATGAATTTGAAATCTACAATATAAGTCATAGAATGTCCATTACCTGTCATTTTGATCATGCAACAAAAAATATAGCCATTCATTTTGCTAGATGAGTCAAACAAACTTTGTGGAAATTATTGCCCTGTGCTTAATGGAATGCAGGAATAAGTGCCCCGGTGATTTATATCAATCCAGTAGTGAAAAAACAATAGTTTTCAGTATTTTGTGTGTCATCAGAGTTTCGTCATTGGTGAATGATGAATATGATGATAAAAATGATCTCTTTATCTTGATATCAAATGACTATATATATATAGTATAATATATATATATATATATATAGTTTAATATATTTAAAAATTAAAATTATTAAATATAAAATATAAATATAATTTATTTATATTTTTATATTTGCCTTATAATATTTATATATTATAAAAATATAATAATATATATATATATATATATATATATATATATATATATATATATATATATATATATATGTAAGAATTACATTATATATAAACCAGTGACCTGGGGTCATGGCATTAGGAGGGTTCTACGTGACCAAAGCAGACCTTAGATTACGCTATGCGTTGTCTGTAGTAGCCTGATCTAGCTCAAAGCTTTGTCAACATTTTTATGTTATGATAACTTTGCACAACAACTTCATGGGAGAGGTTGACCTGTTAACCTACGCCGGAAACTTGTAACTTCCGAGCCGGCAGACTACGTATGTGTTTTTATATGAATTGCTTAGATAGCTAATGTTCCGCTATCGACGCGATGCTTTAGAATGGCAGTTCCACGCCAAATTCTCAAAACATATCGGTCGTCCGGACCGAGCTGCATCTCCTAGTATGAGTTACAGAATAAAGTTGTTAACTTGTTCAACTAGCCTGTTTGAATCATCTCCTCTAGACAAGAAAGAACCTCTCTACTAAGATATCCAAGGGAGATGAGAGGAACCAAACATTACTTACGGATAACAGCCGTAAGGAAAAAACAAAAAGTCTATCGCCAAGCGAAAAGACATTAGAAAATGGTGGCAGCTAATAAACGAAGAACATAATTAACAAGACCCATATCAGCCGACCGAAGGTCTACAAGAACTAACTTCCACCTTCAACATCAAACGAAACAGAGGAAACGGGATCTTCAATCAACGCAAACAGTTTATGAAGACGCAACGATGTCCTTCATCGAGAGGAATACAAGCATTTAACACTGACGTTTTGAGCAACTGTTATCACTTATCTTCGAGTATCTACACCGGACGAGGGCGGGCATCGAACATCAACGGAAAGAAGAAAACAAACACAGGGAACATCACCCGTTCACGAGCAAGGACGCAGAGTGGACAGCTATACGCAGTAGTGCAAGGACGGAGGCTGTGACGTCATCCATCTTGGACTCTACCGCACATCGTGCACCGAGAGAAGGCCGTGACGTCATCACGACTTCTGACGCGAGACGTGGACAGGAACTGTGACGTCATCCCATGTCAACAATCCTTCGCAATATAATCTGGAGCTAAGTACCATTTTTATCTATTCAGGTCTTTTCCTCAGTGAAGTGTTGTTCATCAAGAGTCGATCGTCCAGTATTCTGGGGGTGAGTTGTTCGCCATATTAATCTTCCTTCATTACAGAAACTTATCTTCAACTACGAGGTTCTCGCCCGCAGATTAATTTTTTTTTTCTTTTCTAGTTGTCATTAACCATTTCTTGCAGGAATTCTCCGTTATAATATTTTATCATATTATCTGTATTTTTGTATCTTTTGGGGGATTTCCTATTATTATAACACACTTATACAGTACATTGCTTATGCGTTTACGTAGTGGTCGAGTGTACTCTTATAGATATTTTGATAGGATTGCAAGGAATAGAAGTGGTAAGGAAAAAGTGAAAGCCGAAATGGCAACCACTCCGGCTGGCAACCCCAACGTGGTGACTCTCGTTAGCGCGAGGTCAGCGATCGTCCCTTTTCAAGGTCGGGTCAATGTGGGTTTCCTGCCTCAAAATGTTGAGGCATGATCTCATCTGTAGACGCTCATTTAAATGCAAAAAGCATCACAGACCCAGCAGTACAATTACAGGAGGCCAAGAGCTTCGTAGACTTCGCTAAAGGCGACGCAAGTGCGTACCTAAGGGGGGTTTCTTTCCAAGAAGCGCTTACATGGGACGAGTTCAAAATAAGATTACGTGCCGTGTATGGGGGTGAAGAGGCTTTAGATGTAGTATTGGCTTTGAGAAATATCCTTAACCAAGCCTCCATGACTCAGCTCAATGTTGTCGAGCGGGCGGCGCTAATTGCCGACCGGCTAAATGAATATCAGGATAGTTTATGTAACTCCGGGTGGGTTGCGGGTGCTAACATCAAAGTGAAAGATTTTATCCGTTTGATCTACCTTACGTCTATCACTGTAATGTTGCCTGAAGCGTTAGTACGGTGTTTTGATAAAAAATTGCAGCCCGCAGTACGGAATTTAGATGTGTATAAACAAATCAAAAAACACATGTCTAAATGTACCGACCTAGATCCTTCGCTCATTCAAGTTTTTGCAAAAAATGAGAAACAAACCACAACAAGTAAATGTGGTACATAATAAAATCAAGTTGCAGGGATGGTTTGTTATAACTGTAAACGACCAGGTCACATGATTTCAGACTGTCGGACGCGTTTTTGTTCAATACACAATAGTTCAACTCATTTCATATAAACCGTTGCTACTCGAGGAATCAACAGACAAACGCTACAAACACGCAACAGTTGCTAGTGCAAATAAAAAGAAGGGTCCTCAGTACTATAAGAAGAAAGAAAACAACCAAACGGAAATTCTGCACAACAGCAGAAACAAACAATCGTGCTTCAGGTACCTGCTCTGTTCCTGGGCCGTCTAGCCAGAACTCGCAAGGGCAAGCGAATTTTCAGGGTGTGATAAACAAAACAAATACCACGTAGTTCACTCCAAGGGGGGAGAGGGCGATGTTGGGTCATCAATATCAACATCTTTTGTATCAAATAATCAGTTTAATCATTTATCAGATCATTGTGAGACAATTGATTTTCCTATGAAACACACGGCCGAATCAAAAAAAATCTGTGCAGGTTCCCGTAGATTTGCAACAAATTCATGCAATTATTAGTCAAAACGAGTTGCGACCAACCTTACATGCAGTAAATTTGGACATAAGTCATTCACTTTGTTCTTTGATTCTGGTAGTCCACGTAATATAATGGATTTAAGGACTCATCATTTACTCTTTTCAAATTTCCCTATAGAAAAGTCCGGAATAAGGCTCTCAGGCATTGGGAATAATGAATTAAATGTGGTGGGCGTAACTCATGTACAGTACAAGGTCGGTAAGCGCACGTTTGCTGATACCTTTGTCGTTGTACAAAACATTAATATGTATCCCGCAGTAATTATCGGATACCCGTCTATGGGCACTCAAAATATTATCTTAGCACCTGCAAAACACGGCGTGTATATCAAAGGGAAATTCTATAGGTCTTCTTAATACCCTAAAATCAGTTTTTTAGATAATAAAGAGACGACAGAGTTGTCACTTACATTACGGAACCAATCACCTGTCTCATGAACCAAGAAATAATACAGGCAACCCAACAGAACTCTCGCTCACCCGTAATATCAGCTTGCACGCAAACTCTCGAGCCTAACGTAACTTCAAATATATTAGTGCGTGTAAAAAGAACCTTGCCAGGATCTGAAACATTAATCCTTTCCGAAACTCTGAAAACACACGGATTATCCGTCACACAAGCCGTTTATATAGTCGGCTCACAACAGCAATGTAATATCGAAGTCTGTAATCATTTGAATACCACTTTAGTAATCCACAAAAATCAACATATCTTGGATGCCGAAGTTTATAAACATCGCATTCTTACCGTAGCTGAGATAAATCACGCTCAATCAGTCGCGGATGAAACCCTTTTGCAATCTATAAAGAACAAAATCAATAAAGATATTCAAGAAGAAGAAATTCAGCAGAAATTTTTGAATCTGTTAACTAAATATCATGATGTTTTTTCCACTACGGATGGAACCTTAGGAAAAACGGATGTCATAGAACATCAAATCAGGCTCAAGGACAAACAGAAAGTAATCTATGTACCTTCGTACAGACTTCCTATGAAATTTCAGAATGAGATAACAGAGGAAGTAGGTAAAATGTTAAAGGAAGGAGTCATTAGGAAATCAAACAGCCCTTATAATTTCCGTTAATAGTAGTACCGAAAAAAAGATCGAACTTGGCGGATATGCGTAGATTTTCGTCGTTTAAACGAAGAAACAATCCCTGACAGATTCCCAGTACCATGTACCGATGATATCCTATCTTTACTAGGCCAGAATAAATATTTCACAAGCCTAGACTTACTAAAAGGATTTCATCAGATTCCGGCGGAACAAAGAAAAGATCCGCAAATAGAAAAAATCATCATTGCGTTAAACGGAAATCCGAAGGAAAAAGAATACCTAAAGTATAAGCAGCAGAATTATATCCTACAGGAAAATATCCTGTGTAGATCTGTGACGAGGAAAACCCGCAACACACCGCAGTTGAATAACAACCAGGTGGTGGTGCCTATCTCACTCATACCCACTGTCTTAAAGTGGTTGCATGAAAATCCACTGCACGGACATCCGGGTTTATACCTGATGTCACAGAAAGCCCAAATCCTTATTTTATTGGCATACGATGCTTAGAGATATAAAAAAGCACATAGCAAATTGTCGCACTTGTCAAGAATACAAAGGGCACACGAAGACACCTGTCAGCCTAGGGGCTTACCCCGTGCCAAATCAACCCTTTGAAAGAGTACATTTAGATTTATTAACAGGATTTTACGAGTCAGACAGAGGAAATAAGCACCTCCTAGTAATTATAGACGCTTTGACTCGATATACAGAACTTATAGCGCTTAAAACAAAAACCGCGGTTGAGTGCGCTAGGAAGTTTTACGAGTGCTACATTTGTAAACATGGAATTCCACACATCATTATCTCAGACTCGGGCGGGGAGTTCAATAATCATTTCCTTAACTCCTTGTGCGAATTCCTTAGTATAAAGAAAATCAATACCATGATCTATCACCCAGAGTCTAATGGGCTAGTGGAAAGGGCAAATCGTAAGGTTTTAAACATTTTAAGGGTCACCGTTAGGGGGGGCAGATCCCAACTGGACATTGCCATACCTGCGGTACTAAGCACACTTAATCACTCGTATCACGTGTCTATTAAAATGACACCGCACGAGGCACTGTACGGTATCCCGGCCCGAAACGCCTTTTCACATCTTAAAGCCTACAACTAATTTTATCAAATCCTCTAAAGGATGTTATGGATGCAAGCATAAGTCGATATAATATAATTCGTAAGAATTTAGAAGAAGCACAGATAATAATGAAAAAAAAAATCATGATAAAATAGCTAAGCCAACTAGAACATATGCCGTGGGGCGTCATCAGGTATACATACAAGTATACGTGCGTAAAGGTTTAAATTATAAACTGACACCTAAGTTTGAAGGCCCGCGTTTAACATTTTAGAAAATTTAACGGCCAATAGAGTTAGGGTCAAAATGTTATCCAAACCCACTGATGTGAGAATAGTCCCATTGGCACATATCAGAATCTAAAGAAAGGTAGATGGAGTGAGGGAAAAAAATGGTTGTATTTATGAAACTTGTATCATAATTTATATATATATATAATTCTATTTAATCATATTGTATGTAAACCTATTCTTTTACGCGAGTTATTACATCTGTTTTACTCATTGCAGGTTTTCAAAAATGAATCTGTTATTGTTGGGAGTGATATTGTGTATTCAGACATCTTTGTTGTATGGAAAGAGTGCTAGGACTAAAGACATAGAATTTAATCATGGCTCGATTATCGAGAGAATCGATGATGTATTCATCGTGTCAAGTAATATTGTTATCGAGGTAGATATGCATGCTATTTTCCTACCTGAAGATGACGTCCTTAACTTAAAGAATGACCTGATGAGGTTTGGTATTTCCCTTAAGAAATGCATGAACGTAATTTTCATGCTAACTCAGAGATTTCACTAGCTCGAACGCTAAGCGTCGCAGAAATGTTGTCTTATGACATACAAAATAAAACCGCCGAGGCAGAAGAACTCGCTTCGTGACCTGCTGATGTGGTCTGTGCGGCACAATACTCTTGAACGCCGCAACCCGCTTATTCTAGCTGGACTAAACATCTTAGGATCAGTTGCGAATCTAGGCTTAGGAATCTCAAATCGCCTCAAGATAAATAATCAAAATAAAAGAATTGAGTTTTGCAACACAAACGGAAACTGGCCTTATCAGAACTTCGCAGCCAGTTATCTTCGATCAATCAAATAATGAATATCGTTAATGAACATTCAAATAATATCGATCAGGTCATGGAAGTTCAACATTTGCTGGCTACTTTAGCTTACTATAGTTCGAAAATAGATCGTATCCGTGTGAAAATATCACATTTTATTGAAAGTCAAAAGATTACGTAGAAGCAATTACGTTAGCAACAAAGGGTGTGTTATCTCCTCACCTCATGCCTATAAAAGATCTGACGTTAACTTTAGAAAACGGACGGGAGAAGCTAGGTTATATTCCTTTATTGGATGCCCATAAAGTAGAATTCTATTATAGCCTAATATCAGTCAGCGTAGAAAATTATAGAATTATGATCACGATTCCTTTTGAATTCTTCCGATGCTTGGCAATCATACAAAATAGCACCGTTTCCTACTTTTATGACGAATAACTCAAATCCATAATATCCAATTTAACAGGGTGCATTTGTAACTATCATTAAACGCATGTTACCTTAAAAATTTGTACAGCTGACTCTTTTGAATTCTATCCTATATCAACGGATTCATGTGAGTTAGACATAGTGCTAAACGGCTCTCTCTCTCATACAAGCGAAGGTTGTCTGGGGAAACTTTATCCCTTTTACGGTAATAAATTCAATTACAGGATGAATAATGGGTCCTGGATCCGTTATGATAAGGCCGGATTCGACGTCGTGTGTCCGGACACATCCACCGCCCATGCCCCTATCTTCGTAGCAGCCGATGGTTTGTACGGGGACATCTACAAATTATACCGTCAGAGGGGTCAACACGATAAATACGTTGAGAAGGCGTATTTCGCGAACTACACGTGGGCTACAACAATCATCCCATCACTACCTCTCCCATACAACGCGCGAGTAGCTCATCGTCTGACGCAACTGGCTGAGATGACCCACGCGTCATCGACTTATGCAGGTGGAGAACATCTTCGCTACTACATTCTGCTAGCCGTGTTCAGCGTGACGGCCATATTGGTTTATCGCCGTCAACATCTTTGCTTGGCGTAGGCTGAGGCGTAAACAGAAGGATCTCCAAGGGAACGTACTGGCCCGTCTGGATGACGTACCCGTTAAACTCAAGTCGTTTGAGTTTAGGGCCGCCTGAACATGGCCACTTCAGTTCGTGCCTAGGGAATTGTCTGGAATTGTGTTGTGTGTGAAAAGCGGTCCGTATGCTGGCAACAATGTAGGACAAGAAAGACTCACGCCTTTGCATTTTGAACAGTTAAAATATCTCCAGGGCACCTAATAAATCATTATAGCCCAATATTATACATTAAATATATTCCTAAAGGTATTTTTTCGGGCACCTAATAAAATATCAGCCCTATATATTGAATTTCTGCAGAATTACATTGTTATACTATTATACAATTATATTTATCTATTATAAAGAGTGACAAGTACTCTTTAACAATTATCCATGATCATGCTATAATCATTATTAGTAACCATTATTCTTAATCAGGTTACATGTTATCATATTAATCATGTATACATGTTTTGATTTTTACCATTTTATTATTTTTGGGTACATAATCATTATTATTAATCAAACATGGATCTATATTTTCCATGCATTTATCTTTGTTTATGAATATGTCAACAAGGTATGTAACAGAATCTTTTTATGCATTTAATCACTTAGTATGTTACGAGCACGCTCCTATGAACAATGTTTAAAGTAATTTTTTTTTTGTTATTCAAGGCTTGAATAGGTAGCAGACCGAGCCTAATGTAAGAATTACATTATATATAAACCAGTGACCTGGGGTCATGGCATTAGGAGGGTTCTACGTGACCAAAGCAGACCTTAGATTACGCTATGCGTTGTCTGCAGTAGCCTGATCTAGCTCAAAGCTTTGTCAACATTTTTATGTTATGATAACTTTGCACAACAACTTCCATGGGAAGAGGTTGACCTGTTAACCTACGCCGGAAACTTGTAACTTCCGAGCCGGCAGACTACGTATGTGTTTTTTATATGAATTGCTTAGATAGCTAATGTTCCGCTATCGACGCGATGCTTTAGAATGGCAGTTCCACGCCAAATCTCAAACATATCGGTCGTCCGACGAGCTGCATCTCCTAGTATGGAGTTACAGAATAAAGTTGTTAACTTGTTCAACTAGCCTGTTTTGAATCATCTCCTCTAGACAAGAAAGAACCTCTCTACTAAGATATCCAAGGGAGATGAGAGGAACCAAACATTACTTACGGATAACAGCCGTAAGGAAAAAACAAAAAGTCTATCGCCAAGCGAAAAGACATTAGATATATATATGTGTGTGTGTGTGTGTGTGTGTGTGTGTGTGTGTGTGTGTGTGTTGTGTGTGTAAGTTTGTATGCATATATATATATATATATATATATATATATATATATATATATATATATATATATATATATTATATATATATATATATATATATATATATATATATATATATATATATATATATATAATTATATATATCTAGGAAGAAAAATAATAAATACATATCTCACTGTTTTTGTTCAAAAACGTAATAAAAATAGCTAGTTAAATGGGATGGCAGAATCTTTGAACGCCACTGCGAAAATAAACTCGACTCGTAAATACGAAAAGAATCAGACACACAAAACCTCTCTTAAAATTAATGAGTAACCCTGACGGAGGGGAAAACAAAAGAAAATACAAAAAGTAGGAGCTGTCATGTCCACGGTTAATTGAAAACAAGGGACGACAAATTGCTTTTAAAGCCTCGTTTGGCTGATGCCAGGCTGCTCCCAGCTTCCAATTTACTAAGTTCCTTTTCTCAAAAGACGAGAAATTCGGTGGCCTTATCTCACCTTTCGAGAGGGTTAAGAAAAGGGAATAAAGTACAGGAAAGATTGAAAGGAAAAGGCTGGAGAGGTTTGATAGAAGACTGTAAACGCGAGAGAAACCTTGAGCGATGCCAGATTGCTTAAATGTTACTTTGATGGTACCGGATTCAAGACAAAGATTTTTCGTTTTCAATGAGTAATTGAAGGATATGTTGACATGACAGGTTTCAACTGGAAAGCATTTAAATAGCAATATCTCTCGTTGACGTAAATGAAAAATAAACTTGTGGGAGGATGGAACCTCTATTTTGTAGTCTGTTGAAATGCGAGAGGGGACAGCGTCTGTGACCTTTAGGTTACTTTCCGTTGTCACAGGTTTAACTAGACAATAACCTTTATTGTTGTTGCCGTTGTTGTGGTTCTTGTTGGGGGGACGTGGTAGGAAAGGTCTATGAGAGAGCCTAAAAAGTTCTGTAAAAGGTGCTTTGCATTCAGTTTAAGATACAGGAATTTTAGGATAGGATATTTATGATTTATTTATTAGAATGAAAATGTAAAAAATAAATCATTTGAATGTTAAACAGTACAGAAAAATTATTTCAAATAAAATATAGCATATTCTTTTTAATTTTCGTTGGTGGAACAAGGCTCTATTTCACCAAAGATTTTAACATGTTTTAATTTATTTGGTGTCCTGAATTTAGGATGTTTCTGTTCGATTGTTTTGAGTGTCCACATATAACTGAGAATATATGAACACGTTTAATTTGTGTTTGTTTTATTTGATCCTTGTTGTTAGTATGAATAGTACTAAGTATGAATATTAATTACGAAGACCACTTCACGTTAAGTTAGGAATATAATGCAAACAACTTATGCGTCTCCAAGGCAGCTGGAGGTGGCATCACTCCTTGTTTTAAATCATCATTTGTGCGGGATCATCAAACCCATCATTATTCCAGTTCTGGATAAAGTCTCCATGTGATGGTGGCTCCATATCATTCTGTAATTTGAACAAGGGTAGATAAATAATCGTGATATATTTTGTATATTGTGAGAAAAGTTCATGCCTAAATAGTTAAATATATATGTATATGTTATA
>NC_061098.1:49614739-49625466 GCF_015104395.2 Macrobrachium nipponense | reverse complement strand
TACACACACACACACACACACACACACACACACACACACTAAAGAAATAGCAATTACTTCTTCCTATCTATTTCAGCTTATCGAAAAGATAAAAAGGAGACTTTTTCGCCTATACTACGACTTCAGCTTTAAAAAATAACATATATGTAAAAATAAAACCAGCCTTGATTATACGAGGCTTAGAATACGGTGAGGAATAACTTTTCTCGAGTGCCCTGCAGACAAAAGCCCACAATGGGTAGTCTTACTTTTTCCCCGTTTGATGCCTCAGGCAAAAGGCCGTCTAGTGTATTGTGCCAGACTATAAAAGAAAAAGCAGAGGGATACGTAGAAGAAATGGTACAAAGCTAATGTGATTTGGGTTATAAAGACCCACTCGTTCTTGGAAAATCTCTCTCTCTCTCTCTCTCTCTCTCTCTCTCTCTCTATCAGTCAACGACGTCCCAAGACCCTCCTTCATTCATATTTCATTATGGTAAATTATCTCATCATCATTTTCATTGGCTTTCAATGATCTGCGTCATAAAAAAAAGCCCACACCCTTCTTGGATACCATCTTCTCTCTCTCTCTCTCTCTCTCTCTCTCTCTCTCTCTCTCTCTCTCTCTCCTCTCTCTCTCTCTCTCTCAAAAATCGAGCAGGCGCCTGATATGGATAAGCTCTTTGACAGATGTGATTTGGAGGATTTTCATTATTATCGTAATGCTTCGGCGGTAAAACCCTATTAGTCCCCCAAAAACCGTGGTGTTTTGGCACCATTAGAAATTCCTTGAAAACAGGAGTGTAAACTATTTTGATTCCACTCTTTGTTATTCGTTCGTTAAATTGGAATTCGGTAATGTTTTTGTGTTTGCGAATCTGGCTGTTTGTATTGTTTTACCGTAAATACATTTACGTTTGAAAGAGTTAATTATTATAAATATTTAACTTTCTCTTATACAAATACATTTAAGGAAACAAGCTGATTTTTCGTTACTTATCATAATAAAGATTAGCAGGGTTACGTAACTGTTAATGAAAGAATTTAAATAAATTTAATTGAAATTAACTAACTCTTGTGGTTGATTACTTGATATATATTATATATATATATATATATATATATATATATTATATATATATATATATATATATATATAATATATATATATATATATATATATATATATATATAGCATATACATGTTGTGACAAAGTGCCAAGTATCTGGAAACTACACTTACCAATCATTAAATAGTTACCTCACAACAGCCAGACACCCGGAACCTTCATCACAGGTAATAAACGACTGAATACTCTAAAGGCAATAGTGATCCCTTAAACAACTTACCAGTATTGTAGAAAATCAGAATAAGTTCATTAAAACAGATGTGAGGTAATTTTGTATGTAATTAAATTAATTAAAGGGCAACACTACTAAACCATCAACAACTTTAAAAGTCTAAGTATTTCCCTGATTCCAGAAGTCTAAGTACTTCTCTGTTCTAACTCACTTCACAAGTAAATTGAAGAAGAAAACAGCTCAAGTACCACTCTGTGTTTCTACCTAAACTAATCATACAATTACTTACTTATACTGGCGAAACAAAAGAACAAAACACTTATAAAAAATTTCAAATACAAAAATTTATCATCAAACTCAAAATTTATAGTGAAATTAAATATCTGAAGAAATTACTGTTACTTGCAAAACAAAGCAAAGTTTAATCAATTCTTGGATTATTTAAGTAAAATTAAATCAAAATGGATTTATCCCAAAATTCAAGAAAATTAATTCAATCAAAATTCAAAAGGGTTAGGTATTAACTAAAAATTGGTAATTAATACCATGTGCTAAGCAACACTAAAACTAGAAAAGAATTCTAGTAAATGGAAATTAATTCACAAGAGTTGAATTCAATTAAATGTGCAAACGATTAATTATTGAAAACATTTAAGTCAATCAAAATTAGTGAATGAATGCAAATGAAAACACAGAAATATGAAATACCAAAATTGTAAAAGCACCAGTCACATCACCAGAATTATGAAATAAAAACACACACCTTCAATAATAAATTGGATAAATGCACAAACAAAATCACTTCACTAAGAAAATGGATAAATAGACAAAAAATCACTTCAAATGAAATAAACACAAAGCCCAAAAAAAATTTGCAATGTGTATAAAAATTTAAACTTGGCTTCATGAAACCACCATAACTATTAGTTGCAACTAATAAATTTATTACATTTTACCATGGTACCAATTTTCTCTCTGCTGCAGCTGGCTCTAAAAATTTACCAATTCACAATAGTTCACAAAAGAAAGGTGCCGTACACACTTGTACAATGTTTGTTTAGATTTCACAAAATCACTAAAAAATACAAAAAAAATACTAAATAACTCTAAGAAATCTGAAATCTAAAAATCACGAGTAACCATTCAGTAAGTATTAAATCTTTACGTTATATCAGTATGGCGAGGGAGAAGAGAGAGAGAGAGAGAAAGAGAGAGAGAGGGATGTCTGAACGCCAGGGATTCAAAGTCTGTAATGAATGCTTTCTTTCCTTGTATGGAAGCTGAAAACAGTGGATTTCGCACAACGTTTTGGCATGTGTGAAAGATGATGCATGCTTCTAGAAGCTTCTAATATGACATAACTTTACAGAAAAATCGTCAAATCTACACGTGGCTATCGACAAAGAATGTATGCGTCTGAAACCAGTCATTTACCCTTGTATGCTCACAAAGACCGTACTCGTTGAAAACAGAAGTCCCTTATCAGCGTGATGAACAGGTTACCACAGCAACACGGAGATTCGAGTTCCTTTAATCAAACGTGTTGACATATTACGGAAACAATTCAAACTTGGAATGGACAAGGTAATCTCTCTCTCTCTCTTTACAGTCTACGTTATATTAACTTTTACTTTATGTTATTGCAAACTCTGAAACATACATTTTTAGACATTCTATAACTCTAAGATAAATAAGGAATCTGAAAATGTTGCAAAACTATTTTCGTACATTTTATACAGTCAAGAGAGAAAATATGTGCATTATAAAAGTAGCAACACATAATAATATATATAATGGAGAGAGACAGACAGACAGAACAAACATTGTACACGAATAGTAAAAAGTAAAAAATTAGGGAAATTCCTTGTTTTTTTGCATTATTATTATTATTATTTATTACTAGCTGACCGACCCCAGCACTGCCTGGGATAACTGGAATAGACAACTGATAAAGTTGCTCTCTCTCTCTCCACAAGGTACGGTGTTAGCTGCAATACTGTTTTGTTTATTATGATTGAGACATAGACAGTAATGTTAAGGATTCGGTAGTGAGTAGTTTCGCTGATGACACAAGAATAAGTAGAGAAATTACTTGTGATGAAGATAAGAACGCTCTACAAAGAGACCTTAACAAAGTATATGATTGGGCAGAGGTATAAATAGGATGGTATTTAACTCGATAAATTTGAATCAATAAATTATGGAGACAGAGAAGAAAAGCTATATGCATATAGGGGGACCTAATAATGAGACAATCACAAATAAGGAAGCAGTTCAAATACCTTGGTGTGGATGATGAATAGGAACATGTTATGCAATGATCAAATAGCAATTCTATTGGCAAAATGTAAAGCAAAAATGGGAATGTTGTTACGGCACTTCAAAACAAGAAAAGCTGAACACATGATTATGCTTTATAAAAACATATGTTCGTAGTCCACTTGAATATTGCAATATGATATACCCACACTATCAAAGGCAATTGCACAAATAGAGAGTGTACAAAGATCCTTTACAGCTAGAATAGAGAAGTTAAGGACATTGAACTACTGGGAAAGACTACAATCCTTTAAAATTATATAGTCTAGAAAGGAGAAGAGAATGCTACATGATAATTCAGGCTTGGAAACAGATAGAAGGAATAGCAGAAAACATCATGGAACTAAAAATATCAGAAAGAGCAAGCAGAGGTAGTATTAATAGTGACCCAAAACTATACCAGGAAAAATAAGGAAAAGCACACAGGACATTAAATCCCCCTACGCACCAGCATCGATAATGCAGCTTCTATTCAATGCGTTGCCAGCTCATCTGAAGGAATATATCAGGAGTGAGCGTAGATGTGTTTAAGAATAAGCTCGACAAATATCTAAACTGCATCCAAGACCATCCAAGATTGGAAGATGCAAAATATACCGGAAGATGTACTGGCAACTCTGGTAGACATTAGAGGTGCCTCACACAAATGTAAGGTCTGTAAGGTAAGGTCTCTCTCTCTCTCTCTCTCTCTCTCCTCTCACAGTTTTTCCAACTTTCTCCTACCTGAAACCCCCTCTACTCTCTCCTTCTTCCTCTCCATCATGCTCCTTTCTCTGCATTCTTTCTTTCTCTTTCCAGCATCTGTCTCTTTCCTTCTTTCTTCTCACTAGTCCAACCATCTCTCGTCTCTCTCTCTCTCTCTCTCTCTCTCTCTCTCTCTCTCTCTCCTACCTAGCAACACTTCTCTACTCTCTCTCTCTCTCTCTCTCTCATCTCTCTCATCTCAGTCTCTTCTCTCTCTCTCTCTCTCATCACTTTTTCCATCTTTCTCCTACCTAACAACCCCTCTACTCTCTCTCTCTTCCCTACCTCTTACTCATTTATCTCTCTCTCTCTCTCTCTCTCTCTCTCTCTCTCTCTCTCTCTCTCTCTCTTTTTTTTCTTCTCCCAAACAACCCGCTCTTCTCTGTCTTTGTCTGTCTCTCTCTCTAACCCTCCCACCCTGTCTTTTTTTCCTCTTTCTTTCTTCCCTCCCTAACACCCTGTCTACTCTCTCACACTTCCTCTCCCTCTTATTATCTCTCCTGTCAAGCCCCTTCTCAAACTCCACCCTCTTTGATGTCATTGATGTTTACCTCATTATTATTTTTTTTCCAAATGATCAAGTCAAATGTATACAGAAATTATGTATGATAAATTCGTAAAGTAACTAAGTCTACAGGCCATAAACGAGCCCTGTATCACGGCAGAAAACCAGCTCCGTTCCAAGGAATCCCTTCTCTACCGGCCCCCACTTCGGAGTACGGGAGGTAGGATGAAAAACCCCATCATAAAACCATCTTAGGGGGTCCGCACTATAACCCATGCCAAGTTTCATGCCCATCGGACCAGCTTTTTGGCCGTGACTAAATGACAGACGGACATAATGCCCATTATAGTAAGATGATGATAATGATGATAATGATTATCATTATTAGATTATTATTATTATTATTATTAGGTATTATTAAAGAAAATAACTGAACCTTGATTATATGAATAAACTCTATGTAATCAACTCTTATATACCTACACTATTTCTCCTTCATACATTTACTCACTATGTCTTGCAATTTTTCTTTTCCTTAGCTCACCATTCTAGTTGATAAGGAATACCTGAACCCCCCCCCCCCAACCACCCCCCCCCCCCCCCCCCCCCCCCCGCTAAGAGTGATGTTGGTAGCGATTAGGTCGTCTGATAAACTTACTTGACACAGAACGATATATTAAAACAACCGGTATTGGAGAAGATCACTGACCCCGATGGGAATGGCAGAGAGAGAGAGAGAGAGAGAGAGAGAGAGAGAGAGAGAGGAGAGAGAGAGAGGGGGGGGGGGGACGGGGGGGGGAAAGGGAAAGAGGAGTATTAAAGAAAATAAAAAAGATACTTAAAGATATGTAAACACAAATATGCATAAAATACATACATAGAGAGAGAGAGAGACGAGAGAGAGAGAGAGAGAGAGAGAGAGAGAGAGAGAGAAGTATAAAGGAAAATAAGAGAGAGGGTCTATAAGCTTATAAAATGTTCATTATCAACCGAATAAATCTTAAATGTATCCAGAGGGAACTTAAGTATAAGGTTACTTAATGACTGTCAAGATATCAATTACGAGAAATACGTATCGTTAGCATTATGGGTTTTATTATCTTACTCGAAAACTTCTGTCTGTCTGTCTGTTTCTTTTTACCTCTGCCTACATGCAAACAAACACACACACACACACACACACACACACACACACACACACACACACACACACATATATATATATATATATATATATATATATATATATATATATATATATATATATATATATATCTGAGTGTGTGTGTGTATGTATGTATGTATGTATGTATGTATACAAGTGTGTATGTGTGATCATGATAGCCTTTCATGTCAAAAAGATTCATGCTGACAAAATTCCAACGGGACCGGTGAGTGAATGAACTGTGCGTGTTAACAGACATGTCTCAACATTTAACTTATTCCATTTTCGTTGCCTTCATCTTTAGTTTCTAGGTGTCTTCCATCTTCAGTTGTTTTGCAAAATACTGCAAGGAAACAGAATTTATGAGACTACCAGACAAATGTTTGCGAAATCCTAACTCCCCCTATCTATCCAAACCTTTACACATATATCATCCACTGACTAAACGCAAACGCAAAGTATTAAGTATACTTGTAAAACAACAAAAGTTAGTGGTTTGTATAGCCCAAGAAGAAAAACTTTTTATGATACTTTTGCAGAATGATGATGTCTGCAGAATTTGATTATGCAAACCCCTTTTTTTTTCGTTCTTTCATTTACGGTTTCTTCCAGCAACTGGGACATTTCAGGCCAAAGTTTTTACATCCAGTGGGGCAATGACCCTATGTAGATGCGTCATCTGAATTCATACATTCAGACTGACGTCGAGGTCACTGACCTCTTGATAGTTTGATTTCCTTCACGACATTTAGAGTTGACTTGAGAATTATTGAAACAAAATTTATAGCCAAAGAGTCTCTCTCTCTCTCTCTCTCTCTCTCTCTCTCTCTCTCTCTCTTTGATGCCTATGCTTCAAGTGCAAAAGAAGTATACTGCATTTTGTATTCAACGAACAGTAATAGTTTGATGCAAATGAATAGGCCTAGGCTGATTACATCGTAAGTACTCATTTCAAAGAACCTTAAATTCACTTCACTCAGAAGTAACTTTCATATCAATACAAATAGTTTGTTAAAGTAAGTATGAATCTCCTCAATGGTCTTTCATCTAGCCACTGGAAATATTTTAATTTTCCAAATAAACTGGAAAAGAAATATATAGCAAAGTCAGATCGTGAGGACTGCAGAACGTTCTCCCTTCCAACACAATAGACAACATTAACTCCCCTCGGTAAGGTAATAAAAACGCTCATATTTAGGAACTTTCCCTAACTTTTTCCAACTGGTTGCGCCTTTTATGTTAATTTCTAGGAACTCACGTGTCTATCCATCCACCCCCCCTCCCCTTTTTTTCCTTTTCTCTCTCTCTCTCGTATAATATATATATATATATATATATATATATATATATATATATATATATATATATATATATATATATATATTATATATATATATTTGTTTGAAATGTGGTATTCAGGGAACACTTGGGATAATGTGGGGAATTGTTCCAGCAGTTTAAAGAAAATTAATGTAATTTGAATTTTCACCTCTACGTAGTTCCACAGTTGGTGTTTGCTATATGATCGAATATATCACTTTATTTTCTTTTTTATCATCTTAAAAGGAGATACTTCAGGTTCGTAAGTAATATCATCATGGAAACTAGTGTCATTCATATTCACAAGTGAATATATGCTCGCGAATTAACTCTCTCTCTCTCTCTCTCTCTCTCTCTCTCTCTCTCTGAATAAGTTTTGATTATTGAAGGTTACATTGTAAGTAGATTGTTTATGTATTATAAGTACATGAAAAGCCCACATCCTTATTTTTCGAAGTAACATTTTATGGCAATTTATTACCAAATTAATTTTAGAAGCGGGCACAAACTGACACCATTAAGACTTTCTGTATTAAGGCTTTCTGTGTTGAGAGAGAGAGAGAGAGAGAGAGAGAGAGAGAGAGAGAGAGAGAGAGAGAGAGAGAGAGAGAGAGAGAGATTCACTTCCACGTAAGAAACTGAGGCAAAAATTTAGATATACTTTGACAGTTTTATAGGCTGAATTTTCTCTACTTGACTTCTTTCTTTGTGTAATAGGCATAGAAAACATAAGAATGGAAGGAAGAAAATGTTAAGAAATAAAGTTGTCGGATGGAATACTTACGTGAAGAGCTACGCAATCAGGCAATTTTCTGGCAACTCTTGTGGAAAAAGTGGAAGACCAACAGATGATAATGTTTGTCAGATCAGGAGCATGAAAAGGTTTAATTATCATAAGTCAATTGCTGACATAAAGACAAATGTAGATACAATAAAAAGAACGGGTTGCAGACAAATTGAGAGATGGAAACTCGAATTTTTTTCTGGAGTGAAATAGGTAGGTTAAGGGTATCGGCGGGGTCGGGGGTTAATTTTGAGTGACGGTGTTCAAACTTGCACAGGTGTTACCTCTAGTTTGACTAAAGATGCACACAAAATTTCAGGTGAATTAGATAAAAACTCTTTTTTTAACAAATATTTTTTATTTGTTTTTTGAAGTATATCTCCTTCCTTATTTATTATTCAATTTAAAGAAAAAAGTAATAGTAGAAAGTTTAATACTTATCATATAAAACGGCAAACTCAGAAATCCAATATGTGATGTGTGCTATTTATATATTTTCAAAAAATCAATTACCCTACCCTAAAATTAATGTATTAGATATTAGTAAAAAAAAATTCTTGAGAAAAAAAAAAGAAAAATAAATTTGCCGATGTTTCTCTCACTATCTTTATTCCAATTGCTTTTTAGATTATAAAACCATATTCATAAATAAGGGAGTTTTTAAAATATGAATGTAGAAAATGTATGTTTTGAGAAAAACGCAGTTAAAGTTTGCTAACCATTTATTTTGCTTTCAGAAGCATATAAAGTTTCTTGGAAAAGCCTACATGGCGTCTGTTTCCTTCTTTTTCATAAGAGATATTATTCCCTCTAAAAAACAAACATTTATCACTTGAAGAAAAATTTATATTATTTTTGGGGGGTTATCGTAGAACGCCAGTCTACTCTTGTGCTGCCAAGTTTTTAGAAGGCTAATGAACCCCTCCTTCATATCCTCCTTTTGATGTTCTTTGCTCTTTTGCTTTCTTGAATGCATAGCAGACCTTCGTTTCCTGGTCTGCCCTTTTCATCATGAAGGCCTTTCAGGTTTTTCTCCTGTCGTTTTTCTCATAAATAGGCAGCAATGAATTTGGTGCATAGCCGATATTATATCCTTCCATTGCAGCAATATTTTTTTTATATATAAATGAAGCTGTTGTTTCACCGATATCTTCTGTTTTCACACTTTCAGATGGCACCTCACACTTACACTTTAGTTTCAAGTCAACAATAAAACTGTTTTTATCAATTTCAAGTGTTATATTGCTGTCACACTGCCCGTAATACGTCGAACTAAAAGCGTCTTTTAGAGCTCTCAAGGGTAATGAAATATTTCTTCATCATTGCTTACACTCAGAACGTCTTCTTTTTCAGTCATATAACTTCTCAATAAAAAAAAAACTCCTTAGGCTGGCTCCTGATAAAACACTGACATCACCTGCTACGTCAGGGACAGCAATTACATCTTGAAAATGCTCATTCTCTTCCTTCTTCTCTTCATCATCAGATAACTTCAAAACAAAGTGTCGTCGGTGCCATCATCATCATCATCATCATCTTGATATATTTGTGCAAGGGAATAATAGATTTCCCTCGGAGCTTCGCAATAGGAAGTATTTGGCATCTCTTCAGCATACATGGCAGGTGGCGACATGTGAGAAACTACATTAGCTCTCTATACTTTTAGTTTCAAGATAAGTCTTGATATTATGAGAGCTTGCTTTCCTTCGTTTACTAAACTTCTTTTTTGGCATATTATAGTATATATAATACACAATTAATGTCTAAAACTCTGAGTAAGTGTTGCAATTGATGGAAAATAACAAATACACGATTGCATAAAAAAGATACAAGAATTCTCTCTCAAGACAAGTGGCTCACGTTATTCAGTCATGGGAAGAGTTGCCATCTCTATCAGGAAAACATATTGTACGGCATACGAAACAAAATGCAATGAAAAGAAACTCAAATACTTAAAGAATGAATGGAAAATTAAATAGTAAAACCACCCCTAAACCAGACCTTTAATCTTTCTACCGGATGTGGCCTTTAAATTGGCCTTTGAACCATTTAAAAAGCTTCGTATCGATATTATCTTACGTGTGGCAACGGCCGGGACCCAGATGTATGGAAATATGACAACTCATTTTTACGAATTTGAGCCAATTTCGCCAAAATTACAGGCCGCCGATACCCTTAAAGTGTAGGATTAGTTTGAAATCTAATGTAATAGATGGAAAGAAAGGCAAGAGGCTTGTAATATCTTCAGTAATAATTATAAAGCACTGTTTAATGAAGGACAAGGCGACAAAATATCAAATATTCTGCGCATTGTACAGACCGATATATCTGATATGTGTCGAGGTAATCAGGCTAATAGAGAATTTCATTTGCATCAGCAGTTGAACAGATGTATAAAGGACGATAGCCATGAAATCTGTACAGATGCCCTAATAGAAGCCCCAAAAGAACTTCATGTACATCTGGCTTTTCTTTTGACAATAATGCTGCGTTCTGGTTTTCTCACCTCTGGTTAAAAATAAAATAAGGATTTATCTACTTCCGAGAACTACAGAGCAATTGCTTTAAAAAGCGCCTTTTGTAAGTTACTGCACTGTATTGTTATCGAC
>NC_061098.1:49607239-49609739 GCF_015104395.2 Macrobrachium nipponense | reverse complement strand
ACAGAACTGTAATATTTGAAATTAATAAAGCTTTTTTCATCATAAAAATTTATTTTGTCACGAAAATATGCTCATTAATATAAGTATGAAAAATGCACGTACATGTACGTACTGTGTCCCGCCAGACAGAAAACTACGTACCCTGCTACAAATATGTATATAATCATTGTCTTACGTACTTTAGATATGGTCGCATACTTTATTATCATCCTAAAACAATTTATGTACGTATATACATAACATATCATAATTAGAAATCATCTTAAAACAAAAAATTTCATAAAAATGTACAAGCCTGCACAATGCGTACCCAATTGGACCCCCCATACGTATTTATGTAAGTTCAATGGCAGTGTTGCTAAAATAAAGCATTTCACGCTAGATGCTGGAGTTTTTCAGATTTAATCTAGCACCATTGTTTTCCAATTTGCGCGGTCGCGCAATCCTAGAGATTTTTATGATTATCTAACGTGAAATTTGGGCGTGTTATCGAAGGTAATGAACAAATTATTAATAATATATCAACACAGTGGTGCTTAAAAATCTGCCCTGACGCATATTTTACAAAAGCAACAACTGTCACGTGTGTGGACACACCTTTGAATGTCTTTGAGACAAACCCTAAGGCTATAATTATTAAGATTAGTATAGGGGTTGTTTTTTCATTTCCAGTAACTGCTTAAATCTCCTTCCTACATCAGCCCTGCCCTTGATCTCTCTCTCTTTTCTACATCGTTACAGTTATCCAAGCGAGAGTTTTTTTTTTTCTTTTTTTTTTTTATGGGATAACATAGGCCCTCCAATTGCTTTTTCATCTGGAAAATATTTATTTTGTATACAATTGCCTTTCTCGGCTGTGAAGTTGATGTCTATCCGTGGCAGTGAGATGACCAGGATGACATGTAGTCAGTGTCAAAGTAACTCTACACTTCATCAGACCAAAACTTTGTTGCTATATCGTATTCAAGCAATACATATTCTGTTATGTTTCCTATCTATCATTTTGTGTGTGTGTGAGAGAGAGAGAGAGAGAGATGGCTGTACGTATACGATTGTTTATTTTCTCAGTTGCCAAAACTCACTCTGTTATGCTTTATTTCATATATCTTGCTCACCAATTTATACCTACGATATTTTTATTCAATTCATTACATCACGATTTATAAGGAATGTCTAATAAACAGAATAACCATATCATTATGAAATGTCCTTGTACGAATAGTAAGCACATAAAAATTCGCATCCGCGAATAGCCGGGGATGACCGCGAATAATTATGTATATGTTCCACAGAGAAACCCGCGACCATGGGCGAGTCCTTCCGCAAACATAATTTCTAGATAGGTTCCAAAGAAAAACTCCGCGAATCAGTGAGTCCGCGAATCCGGAGAACGCGATATGGGGGGTCCACTGTGTATATATATATATATATATATATATATATATATATATATATATATATATATATATATATATATATATATTAGAGAGAGAGATAGAGAGAGAGAGAGACGAGACCGTGAGAGAGAGAGAGAGAGAGAGAGAGAGAGAGAGAGAGAGAGAGAGAGAGAGTGTTAAGAAAAGTGCCATTGTAAATAATTACCGAACACCGTAATGATGACAGCAGGTGTGAAGACGGACGCTGTAAATCCACCAGGTGAATGAATGTTTATCTCTGATAAAGGAACAGCCACCTGTCAAGTGAGAAAATGTTAGTCGAAATTCTCAGTTACCTGATGCTAATGAGATAAGATAAGGACGCGAAGACTCCTAATGACAAAAGTAATTGCTATAATAATGAAAGGGCTCTTTACATGTCATTATTCGTTCGTGGTTTAAATTCTAACTTATGAAATAAGTTAGAATTTATTTCGTGTATCACGTTTCATTGAAAAAAGGGTTTTGGTACAAGGACCCTTAATTTACAAGAATTTCAAGAATAGAATTATTATAGATGAATTGAATTAGGTCAACATGCATAATTAAAGGAAGGCGAAACTTACGTTTTCATGAATAGAATTAAACTAACTGTTGTGAAAGGAAGAGCTGTCTGCGAACCTAAATAAGAGTAATCCTTCAGTGAACCATCTCCCAAAATAAGATTATTTCCCACTAATAATAATAATAATAATAATAATAATAATAATAATAATAATAATACAAGATCCAACGGTACATGAACAGGAATAAGGGATACCAACAGAACAAACTATTCGAACCAACAGCAAAAGACTATCAGAGCATATTTATATTCGCATATCTTTTGCTGTCTATCTTTTTCCTCATCATTTATCAAAGAAAATTTTACTATATCTTGATCATTTTATTGATCAATACATGAAAATATTATATATATTTAGAAAAGTAATCAAGAATAGTGTATATCCTCATAAGAGTCATTTACGTATTTATAATTCATCACAATTATTTACTTCGAATATAAATTCTTTTTACATTACTTTCATGTCCATTTACTGACGATTCGGCAACCGCCACATCTT
>NC_061098.1:49594739-49602239 GCF_015104395.2 Macrobrachium nipponense | reverse complement strand
ATATAGCACCCTGTAGCCATGAATCATAATCAAATAAATAACCAACCAAGTAATAAAATCCAAAATAAGAAAGAAACAAATAAAAAGAGAAATAAAGAATATCAGGTAAAAGAAAAAAAGCAAGCCACCAAACGAGATATGCAGAGGTGTCAGCAAAAAATTTTCAAAGCATATCAGCTCCAAAATTCTACTCAAGAGATAATAACTGTATTCATTATGCAAGAGGATATTGCAGAAACGGAGAAAATTGCAGAATCAGACACAAAATGAATAATTATGATGAAGGAAGATCAAATATTATGGAAAAGTTGGATTTTTTAATGTCAGAATTTCTGGAAATGAAAAAAGAACAACATACCAGAACAGAAAAAGAGACATGGGAAAATCCTTATTACTACCAATATTAAATGAAGGAGAAAACACGCAAACCATCATAGTGATGAATGCGCAGGTTTAGTTACGAGTAACTCAAAAAGAAAAATAGAGTACTTAGAAGAACTAACCCAAAATTGAAAGAAAATAGATATAATGAATATAAGTGAAACCTGGTATCCCAAGAGACTGGGAATGATGATCAAATAAAAGGGTTCCAAACTTATAGATCAGTAGAAAAAATAGGAATCAAGGGGGAACCGCAATATATGGGAAAGACAAAAAACAAGGAAAAATATATGAGAAATATAGTAACTCAGAATGTGAACTAATAGCGGTAGAATTTGAATCTGAAAAATTAATGAACATAGTAATATATAGACCTCCTAATACTAAAGAGTTTGACTTAATAATGGAAATGGGATGATATATGTAGAAATCACAAGGAACTGGACTATTCTCCTATCTGGAGACTTCAACTTTCCTTTCGTAGAATGGTAAAGAACGAATAGGAGATTGGTTGTACTTATACATATAGAGAGTAATAGTAGTGCAGAAGATAAGAGGCAATTCGAAAAGCTATTAGATATGCTACTAGAATACAACACTCAACAAATAAATCGCCTGCCAACAAGAAAGGGAAAATACTTTAGACCTAGTATTTGTGAACGAGATGAATTATGTTAAAGAAATAATAGTTTATAATGCGAGTATTTCAGACATAATGTCATAGAATTAACAGTTCATTCCAAAGCAAGTGAAAACAGAGATAAGCAAGAAATGAAAAAAGTGGGAAGGATATGGAAAATACAACTTCTACAGTAAAAAATATAAAATGGTCAGAAATAAATGAAGAATTAACAAAGATTGGGATAACATTTTTGTAAGTGATGGACATAAGGGTAAATACGGAGATTATTATATAAAAATATTAGAGAAAATAGTGGATAAATATATACCGAAGAAGAAAAGTAAACATCATTCATGCATACCAAGAGACAGAAGGATCTTGTTCCAGAAAATCAGAAAGTGGAAAAAAGGTCTTGCAAAAGAAAAAGAAAAAAATGTTTCATGGAAAGTTATAGAACTAAAAAGTAAGATAGAAAATGCAGAACAAAAGATTATACAATCAAAAGAAAATGAAAAACGGGACTTGGAAGAAAAAACCTAATAAATATCAAGCAAAACCCCAAACTATTATACTCATAGCGCAAAAAGATGATAAAAGAAGAATAAAATAGAAATAGGCCCTCTGAGAATTGAAGGGAGATTAACGAATGAAAAAAAGGAAATTTGCAACATTCTGGGCAGAACGATATAAGAGAGAATTCACCCTAGAATAGATAATGAAGATAATGATATAGAAGTAAGGGACGAAAATAGTGAATATTTAGCTGACATAGAAATTAATGAAGCTGATATTGTGCAGGCAATTAATGAAATTAAAAATGGAGCTGCTGCAGGGCCTGATGGAGTACCTGCTATTTTGTTAAAGAAAGTAGTTTCATTCTATCGCAAAGCCACTTGCAATATTATTAAGACAAAGTGTAGATACAGGCAAGATTTATGATGAGCACAAATTAGATATATCACCCCTACTTTCAAAAGTGGATCAAGACTAGAGGCAAGTAATTATAGGCCTGTGAGTCTAACACCACATATTATGAAAGTGTATGAAAAGGGTAATGAAGAAAAAATATTATGAAACATTAATAAAAAATAATTTGTTTAATATAGGACAACACGGTTTCGTTCCCGGAAAAAGTACACAAAAACCCAAACTGTTAGTCACCGTGACAACATATTCAAAAATTATGAAAAGCGGAAATGAAACAGATGTGGTTTATCTAGACTTTGCAAAAGCTTTTGACAAACGTAGACCATAATATATTAGCGAAGAAAATTAGAAAAAAACAATATCGAGATAAAGTAGGAAGATGGTTAAAAGAATTTTTACACAACAGAAAACAGATAGTTATTGCAAACGATGAGAAATCGGATGAAACCAAGGTAATAGCCGGTGTGCCACAAGGTACGGTGTTAGCTGCAATACTGTTTGTTATTATGATTGAAGACATAGACAGTAATGTTAAGGATTCGGTAGTGAGTAGTTTCGCTGATGACACAAGATTAAGTAGAGAAATTACTTGTGATGAAGATAGGAACACTCTACAAAGAGACCTTAACAAAGATATGATTGGGCAGAGGTAAATAGGATGGTATTTAACTCTGATAAATTTGAATCAATAATTATGGAGACAGAGAAGGAAAGCTATATGCATATAGGGGACCTAATAATGAGACAATCACAAATAAGGAAGCAGTTAAAGACCTTAGTGTGATGATGAAAAGGAACATGTTATGCAATGATCAATAGCAATTCTTTTGGCAAAATGTAAAGCAAAAATGGGAATGTTGTTACGGCACTCAAAACAAGAAAGCTGAACACATGATATGCTTTATAAAACATATGTTCGTAGTCCACTTGAATATTGCAATATGATATGGTACCCACACTATCAAAAGGATATTGCACAAATAGAGAGTGTACAAAGGTCCTTTACAGCTAGAATAGAAGAAGTTAAGGACCTTGACTACTGGAAAGACTACAGTCCTTAAAATTTTATATAGGTCTAGAAAGGAGAAGAGAACGCTACATGATAATTCAGGCATGGAAACAGATAGAAGGAATAACAGAAAATATCATGGAACTAAAAAATATCAGAAAGAGCAAGCAGAGGTAGATTAATAGTGCCCAAAACTATACCAGGAAAAATAAGGAAAGCACACAGGACATTAATCCACTACGCACCAGCATCGATAATGCAGCGTCTATTCAATGCGTTACCAGCTCATCTGAGGAATATATCAGGAGTGAGCGTAGATGTGTTTAAGAATAGCTCGACAAATATCTAAACTGCATCCCAGACCATCCAAGATTGGAAGATGCAAAAATATACCGGAAGATGTACTAGCAACTCTCTGGTAGACATTAGAGGTGCCTCACACTGAGGGACGCCTGGGGCAACCCGAACGAAACTGTAAGGTCTGTAAGGTAAGGTCTGTCTGTCTCTCTCTCTCTCTCTCTCTCTCTCTCTCTCTCTCTCTCTCTCTTTCTAAAAATCGAGCAGGCGCATGACATGGATAAGCTCTTTGCAGATGTGATTTGGATTTTCATTATTACCGTACTACTTCAGTAAACCCTTTTAGTTCTAAACCCGTGTGTTTGGCACCATTTAGAATTCCATGAAAACAGGAGTGTAAACTATTTTGATTCCACTCTTTTGTTATTCGTTAAATTGGAATACGGTAATGTTTTATGTTTGCGAATCTGGCTGTTTGTCTTGTTTTACCGTAAATACATTTACGTTGAAAGAGTTAATTAGTATAAATATTTTACTTCCTCTTATTCAAATATTTAAGGAAACAAAACTGATTTTTCCTTATCATAATAAAGATTAACAAGGTTACGTAACTGTTAATGAAAGAATTTAAATAAATTTAATTGAAATTAACTAACTCTTGTGGTTGATTACTTGACACACACACACACACACACATATATATATATATATATATATATATATATATATATATATATATATATATATATATATATATATATATATACATATATATATATACATATATTGTCAGGACCCTCCTCAAAGGGCTACTTTCAGACTCCAGAAAAGCTATCAATCATAACTGGTGTTCTCCAAAGTTAAAGTCACGATAAGTGAAATAACAGACAGTGTGCAAATATTAACAATGAGGGAAACTAATACCACAAGTAAAAAATAATATAATATATTTACAAACACAGCATAGATAGAAATGATTAACGGAACCTCTATAAATACAAAATTAAATGAAAAGCAATCACCACAATATGAACACTATTGAATAAAACACCCACACTATTAATTACAGTATCAAAAACCCAGACATTCTCCAAAATAAGGGGGTCCCGAAAGAAAAAAGAAAATAACGGCCAGAAAGAAGCCTAACAATTAACAAAACTAAATTAACCTAACTAATTTAAAGTGGCCACTAAGAGTTTAAATCCCCGCAAATTCTTATAAGAACTGTAATTGATAAAGAAACGACGTCGTGGATATCGAAGGAAACGGGAAGGTATGTCCCGCTATCTTCCAAATAGCGGCAGAGTAAAGCCCGACCTTCTTCAGGAAGATCCTCGTCCTCAGACGTCACAAATACACGTCCCTCCAGACGTCACAAAAATCAAAGGCTCTATACTGCTCACGGAGAGGTCCCCAGGCTAATACTGGCCCAAGGCTACAGCAAGATGAAGCAGCAGCGTTGCAACAAGCTCCAGGGATAAAGAGCGCTCAAGTCGTAGAGAATAAAGGAGCGAACTGCTGTAATCCATATGGTGTGGTATCAACACGAAGGCCAGAGAAACAGACTGCCATACCTGGGCACAGGGACTTCCAAAGTCACCTCGGAATGCTCCAAGAAGGAGACCGAAAACAGGACTCTGGGAATAAAACAGGCAAGGATCAAAAAACAGGAATGGTAACTAAAAATGTGGAGGAAGAACACTCAAAACCCTGATGGGGGATACTATAATAAATAGCAAAATAGGGGAAACTAAAAGATAATGAATAAAAACAAAACAAAAGGAAATGGCAAAGTTCTAACACCTCCCCACACATACAAAAAAAAAAAAAAAATTTTTTTTTTTTTTTTAAACAAGTTGACAAAAATCTTAAGGTTCTATGAAACACCTGAAAAATGTAACAGTTTACAAGATTTAACATAACAAAGATGTATGGCAAAAATAGTCTACTTACAAAATTAATTTAGACACGATATGAAAAATAGTAAACACATTTTTACACAAAAAAAAAAAAAAAATACAGAGCACCATTTAACTCCTCACTTTTCAGCACTCAAAGACCGTTTCTCTAAAGCAGAGTTTATAGGATATAACCATATATTTGTCCTGGTTCTAATCACTTTAACTACGATAGTCTCTTGCTATCTCAGGCACCAAATCACATTAACAGTGAAATACATTTCTACACCGGGCTCGTAAGCCACAAGATAAACCACTTGCAAAATTATGAAGCATGATCCATAAAAACGGTTTTACACAGCTGAGGGTATACCCGAAACCTATATAACATTACATTTCAGCAATAACATGACATTTCAACAACACTGCTCGACACGTGTAATGAGGACTCAAACCTCAGCAAACACCTTAAAAATAACACATAGTTCACCACCACCATGAACTTAACAATAATATTACACTAAACCTAATTATAAACCATTTACAGTAAACCTTATTATTAACCTATCGTTACCCTTAAACAGTGTCAAACTCTTATACCAAAACTAGACATCATCAAAACAATATCCTATGATACCATGAATCAATCCAATACAAAAAACGCTACGACCATCTTCTCCCTCACGACCCCAAAACATTCAGATTAGAAAAAAAAAAAATAGATCAAATCCGCGAAGCCAGCCACTGAAGGTTTCAAACCCCCATCCGAGAAAGAGCGTCTGCCAAAACATTATCTTTGCCAGGAATATGTTTAAATTGCAGGTCCCATTCCTGCAATAATATACTCCGACGAGCCAACCTTTGGTTTTTATTCTTAAAACCGATTAAGGAAGGTTAAAGGGTTATGATCCGTTAAGACTAATATAGGAGAATCTGTGGAGGTAAGGTATACATTATTAAAATAATTAATTGACATAACCAAGGCCAAGTTTCTTTCTCTACAGTGGAATATTTCCTCAGGGAGGCGTTAACTTTTTTGAGAAATAAGCTACGGATGAGATATCCCCTGCTCATCCTGCTGCAGTAACACAGCCCCAACTCCAACATCACTTGCATCCGTAGCAAGAGAAAAGGGAATGTTGAAATTAGGGGCTCTCAACACTGGAAAGCGAATAACACCTTTTTGAGGGACTCAAAAGCATTATGAGTCTTGTCATCCCATACAAATGAAACCTGTTTCTTTTTAAGGAGGTTAGTAAGAGGATCTGCAATATCTGAAAAGTTTTTAACGAAACGCCTATAGTATCCCACTAAGCCGAGGAATCTCCGGACATCCCTACGACAAGATGGCACTGGCATACTCTCTACTACCTCTACATTAGCCCTCTTAGGGGCCCACTCTCCCATTACCAACAGTATGTCCCAAGTATACCACTTCCGCCCTAGCAAAATACATTCACTTAAATTTACCACTAAACCAGCTCTTCTTAAAAACCTTAAATAGAGCCTTATACGTTTGAGAGGAGTGTCCCAATCATCAGAATAAATCACAATGTCATCAATGTAAACCACGCAACCTTCCAGCCCATAATCTAAAGAATTCATTAACCTTTGGAAAAGTGGCAGCGGCATTCTTTAACCCAAAAGGCATTACACGACAAAAAGCGGACAAGGCCCTGGCCCGTTTAGACAGGGGTTACCTGCCAGTAACCTTTGAGGAGGTCAAACTTACTAATATATTTTGCTTGACCTAAACGATCAATACAGTCCTCCACACGAGGCAAAGGAAAACTATCGGAAACGGGTGACCTCGTTTAATTTCCGATAGTCCACCACACATCTATAAACTACCATCGGTTTTCTTTACCAACACCACCGGTGAGGACCAAGGACTATTACCCGGCTCTATAAGACCGTGTCTTAACATATATCTACTTCCTTGGCCACCACCTCACCTTTTACAGGATTTAAACGATACGGAGACTGTTTGACTGGACAAGCATCACCTACGTCTATATCATGCTCTAAAATAGACGTACGAACAGGGACATCGGAAAATAAGTCATTATATTCATACATTAACCTTTTCAATACATTCCGCCTGTCCCCATCCAATGGTTTACTAAATCATCAAAATTTTTTCAAAGAGTTTTGATTATCAGAAGGCCAACACTCTTTGTCAAAAGAATTACCTTTATCAAGACCATAATCCTGAAAAGGAAAAATTATCATTATCATCACCCTTCCCGACAATGGTCACAGGAATCGTATTTTCCTTATCTATGAATTTCTTCAGCATATTACTGTGGCAGAGTTGATAGGGTTTCCTGCGTTCGGGTGTCTCCACCAAATAATTTACTTCATTT
>NC_061098.1:49572777-49582777 GCF_015104395.2 Macrobrachium nipponense | reverse complement strand
GATCTATCGCAATCAGGCAATTTTCTGGCACCACTTATGGAAAGACTGTGGAAGACCAACAGACGGTAATGTTTGTCAGATCAGGAGCATGAAAAGGTTTAATTATCAAAAGCCAATTGCTGACATAAAGACAAATGTAGATACAATAAAAAGAACGGGTTGCAGACAAATTGAGAGACGGAAACTCGAAATTTTTCTGGGGTGAAATAGGTAGGTTAAAGCGTAGGATTAGTTTGAACTCTAATTTTATAAATGGAAAGAAAGGCAAGGAGGCTTGTAATATCTTTAGTAATAAATATAAAGCACTGTTTAATGAAGGACAAGGCGACAAAATATCAAGTATTCTGATATGTGTCGAGGTAATCAGGTTAATAGTGAATCATTTGCATCATTTTACTGCTCGAATGTCAGCAGAGCTACAAAACAGTTGAATAGAGGTATAAAATGACGATAGCCATGAAATTCATACCGATTGCCTAATAGAAGCCCAAAAGAACTTCATGTACATCTGGCTTTTCTTTTGACAATAATGCAGCGTTCTGGTTTTCTCACCTCTGGTTAAAAATAAAATGAAGGATTTATCTACTTCCGAGAACTACAGAGCAATTGCTTTAAAAAGCGCCTTTTGTAAGTTACTGCACTATATTGTTATCGACTACTTTAAAAGATTGTTTAAGTCTGGTGATTTTCAATTTGCATAGAAGAAAAGTTTTTCGACATCGCTGTGCACTTTTATGGTGATGGAGACAGTGTAGTATTATGTGTCTCGGGGATCAAGTGTACTGGCAACATTACTGGATTGTTCAAAAGCCTTTGACAGGATACGATACGAGAAATTGTTTGACATACTGATCAGCTTTTAAGGGGTTGTGCCCATTAGTCACCAGGTTACTGATAACAATGTATGATGATATTGAAGCTAAGGTTAAATGTAATGGAATTTATTCTGAGAGACACAAAATTGAAAATAGAGTGAAACAGGGAGGGGTAATGTCCTCAATATGGTTTACTTTGTATGTAGATGTTTTAATAGAGAGGATTATAAAAACAAATGTAGGTTGTTAGTATATGCTGACGATATTATTTTCCTCTCTCCCACAAGACGAAGCCTGCAAATTTTGTTGGGTGTTTGTGAAAGTTTTAGTCGTGAATATGAGTTAACATATAACCCTGACAAAAGTGAAGCTATTGTGTTTGGTAATTATGATATTCCTGTACAGGTGACATTAGGTGGAACACAGCTAAAGGTTGCGAATAAGGTCAAACATTTGGGATATGTTCTGGCCAACACAAGGCATATATTTGATGCAAGTCCAATGATCCCAGACGTGAAATGTAAGACTAATGGCATTCTTTGTCATTTTAATTTTTTGTCTGCTGACACCAAGGTTAAACTATTCAATACTAATTGTTCCAGTTATTATAGTTCACAGTTGGTTGATTTACAAAGTCCCGATGCGAACAAGCTTAGTGTAGCCTGGAAGGTTTCGTTCCGTAGGATTCTCGGAGTGAATTCGTGTACAGGCTCCAGACTGCTTCCTTCTATTATGACGACGTCCACGCCACCAGTAACGGATATTAGTGGTAGAATGTTTTCATTTTTCAAGAATGGATTCAATCAAGAATCAAGAATTATTTCTTTTTATTTCACTAACTGCTTTGTTCTAAAGGAATCAATTATGTATAAAAATTTGTTATTTCTTTCGCTAAACACAAATATCGTTGTCACCAATTTGTTACACAACAATATTACTGTGAGAAATATTAAACAATTACTCCAGAAAAATTATGACTGAGAAGATGAATGGAGGATCAATTTGATTAAAGAACTGATAGACTGCAACGAGAACACCATGATTACTTGTTATAAAGCCGAGGAAACTATTTTTTCTTCAGACTATCTGTGCTGAGTAAGATTTTATTTTTGTAATTTTGTAATTTTTTTTAAATATATGTAATTCATGCAATTATATGTATTACATATATATAAGGATTTGAATTTAATTGAATTGATAAATGAATCAAATGATAAGAAAAATACTTATATATTTGGATGCTTTATTTAAAATGGTTACGAGAGGTACCGTTTTCAGAATTCATTTTCTATGATGACAGCAGGTGTGAAGACGGACGCTGTAAATCCACAGGTGAATGTTTATCTCTGATAAAGGAACAGCCACCTGTCAAGTGGAGAAAATGTTAGTCGAAATTCTCAGTTACCTGATGCTAATGAGATAAGATAAGGACGCGAAGACTCCTAATGACAAAGTATTGCTATAATAATGAAAGGGGCTCTTTGCATATCGTTATTCGTTCGTGGTTTGTGTAAGAAATTATGAAATAAGTTAGAAACTATTTCGTGTATCACGTTTCATTGAGAAAGGGGTTTTGGTACAAAGACCCTTAATTTCAAGAATATGATTAATTATAAGATGGGGAATTGTGGTCAACATGCATACTTAATGGAAGGTGAAACTTGCGTTTTCATGAATAGAATTAAAATAAGTGTTGTGAAAGGAGGAGCTGTCTGCGAACCTAATTAAGAGTAATCCTTCAGTGAACCATCTCCCAAAATAAGATTATTTCCCACTTATAATAATAATTAATAATAATAATAATAATAATAATAATAATAATAATAATAATAATAATAATAATAATAATAATAAGTAATAATGAATGATAATAACAACAACACCAACAACAATAACAACAACAACAACAATAATAATAATAATAATAATAATGTGAAAAAATATCCACAATTATATATTAAAATATAATTCTATGTAAAAATATAGAACAAAGACTTTCGAACACCTGAACGGTGTCCCTCATCAGTGTAACGTTAAAATGTAATGTTTTCACGAAACTGAATTTATTAATAATAATAATAATAATAATAATAATATGATGATGATGATAATAATTAATCAATAATAATAATAATAATAAAATAATAATAAAAATATAATAATAATAATAATAATAATAATAATAATAATAATCAATAATAATAATAATAATAATAATAATAATAATAATAATAATAAGATAATAATATAATAATAAAAATAATAATAATAATAATAAATAATAATAATATAATAATAATAATAATAATAATAATAATTAATAAAATAATAATAATAATAATTAATAATAAGATAGCACAACAACTCCAGCATTTTATCTCAAATCACCATGCACCCAAATGGATGACCACAGGAAAAACATCCTTAGTATAAAAAGACAAGAGTAAGGGAAATATACCCAGTAACTACAGGCCTATCACCTGCCTACCAATAATGGGGAAGTTACTAACAGGTATCATCAGTGAAAGGCTATACAATTACCTAGAGGAGACAAACACCATCCCCCACCAACAGGAAGGCTGCAGAAGGAAGTGTAGGCACAAAAGACCAGCTCCTTATAGACAAAATTGTAATGAAGAACAGTACGAGAAGGAAAACCAACCTAAGCATGGCATGGATAGACTATAAGAAAGCCTTCGACATTATACCACATACATGGCTAATAGAATGCCTGAAAATATATGGGGCAGAGGAAAACACCATCAGCTTCCTCAAAAATACAATGCGCAACTGGAATACAATACTTACAAGCTCTGGAATAAGACTAGCAGAGGTTAATATCAGGAGAGGGATCTTCCAGGGCGACTCACTGTCCCCACTACTCTTCGTAGTAGCCATGATTCCCATGACAAAAGTACTACAAAAGATGGATGCCGGGTACCAACTCAAGAAAAAAGGCAACAGAATCAACCATCTGATGTTCATGGACGACATCAAGCTGCATGGTAAGAGAATCAAGGAAATAGATACCCTAATCCAGACTGTAAGGATTGTATCTGGGGACTTCAGGATGGAGTTTGAAATAGAAAAATGCGCCTTAGTCAACATACAAAAAGGGAAAGTAAAAAGAACTGAAGGGATAAAGCTACCAGATGGGAGCAACATCAAACACATAGATGAGACAGGATACAAATACCAGGGAATAATGGAAGAAGGGGATTTAAAACACCAAGAGATGAAGGACACGATCAGGAAAGAATATATGCAAAGACTCAAGGCGATACTGAAGTCAAAACTCAATGCCAGAAATATGATAAAAGCCATAAACACATGGGCAGTGCCAGTAATCATATACAACGCAGGAATAGTGGAATGGACGGAGGCAGAACTCCGCAGCATAGATCAGAAAACAAGGAAACATATGACAATACACAAAGCACTACACCCAAGAGCAAATACGGACAGACTATACATAACACGAAAGGAAGGAGGGAGAGGACTACTAAGTATAGAGGACTGCGTCAACATCGAGAATAGAGCACTGGGGCAATATCTGAAAACCAGTGAAGACGAATGGCTAAAGAGTGCATGGGAAGAAGGACTAATAAAAGTAGACGAAAACCCAGAAATATACAGAGACAGGACAGTGACAGACAGAACAGAGGACTGGTACAACAAACCAATGCACGGACAATACATGAGACAGACTAAAGAACTAGCCAGCGATGACACATGGCAATGGCTACAGAGGGGAGGCTAAAGAAGGAAACTGAAGGAATGATAACAGCGGCACAAGATCAGGCCCTAAGAACCAGATATGTTCAAAGAATGATAGACGGAAATAACATCTCTCCCATATGTATGAGGTGCAATACGAAAAATAAAACCTTAAACCACATAGCAAGCGAATGCCCGGCACTTGCACAGAACCAGTACAAAAAGAGGCATGATTCAGTGGCAAAAGCCCTCCACTGGAGCCTGTGCAAGAAACACCAGCTACCTTGCAGTAATAAGTGGTACGAGCACCAACCTGAAGGCGTGATAGAAAACGATCAGGCAAATAGACCAGACATGACGTTGATTGACAAAATCAAGAAGAAAATATCACTCATTGATGTCGCAATACCATGGGACACCAAAGTTGAAGAGAAAAAAAGGAAAAAAATGGATAAGTATCAAGACCTGAAAATAGAAATAAGAAGGATATGGGATATGCCAGTGGAAATTGTACCCATGATCATAGGAACACTAGGCACAGTCCCAAGATCCCTGAAGTAGCTCCAGGACTCATGCAGAAGAAGGCGATCCAAGAAACGGAGCACATAGTAAGAAAAGTGATGGACTCCTAAGGAGGTAGGATGCAACCCAGAACCCTGCACTATACATACCACCCAGTCGAATTGGAGGACTGTGATAGACAAACAAAAAAAAAAAAAAAAAAAAAACAATAATAATCAAATAATAATAATAATAATAGATCTGGTGAAAAATTTCACCTAACAGTTTGAGACTTCTTTTCAACTTTGCTAGTTTTCAAAATCCTTTTCATGGGTGTGTGTTTATGTGTGTGTGTGTGTGTGTGTGTGAGTGTGAGAGAGAGAGAGAGAGAGAGAGAGAGAGAGAGAGAGAGAGAGAGAGAGAGAGAGAGAATATTTAAAAATACTTCTAAACGACTTGCAGTTTTGCAAAATGGTGCGGAAAACATTCCATTCTCCGGAAATTAAATTTTGGAAAACTAGGTAGGGAAAATTCAGTTTCATAAACGCAGGTAAAAGATAATCACAGATACTTTAGGAATGGAAATTAGTGTCAATATAAGTACCTTTACTTTAGGGAAATCATAGTCACCCAAATTCTTAAAGAAAGTTAGTTCCTTGGCTGTTGAATATGGAATTCAGTTGCTTACTGATGTGAATATTTCAGTGGAATGTTATTGAACTTTACACTTTATTTAGTTTTTTCACTTTACATAAATTGTAATTAAAATTTACATTAACTAAGACAAACTCTTGATCTTAATAAAAAGATGAATTAAAATTTAGGGTGTACAAATAAAGCTTTGAATGTTTATTAATATAAAAAATCTTGAGAAATAGAATGCCAATATTGTGAGGATTGATATAATTAAACTTTTTTTAGAATCTGTTTCATATTATATGTTGAGATACATGCAGTCTTTGAAAATTGAGCAAATCGAAAGAAAATAACGAAAAAGAGGAAGTTTGCCCACATATTTTTTTTGGTAATCTAGGATGAATTTGATCTGACCAGATGCAATTACTTAATGAACGTTGCTAACAGATAATATTAGGAAGGACCTTAAGTTTTATTTGCAACTAAAATTCATTTGCTTTATCCCTCTACCTCTGCTTGAAAGTCATTTTGCTTGGTGAGACGTTACTGCGCATAGTCTGATTAATCAACAGATATCACGCGTTTAACATACGTCTGGAAATTTATAAATATCTAGAAGTGTTTGTGAACTGTCGGTGATAAGATTAGTGTGAAAATAGTTAGTTTATCAAGTGAAATACTGTAAATCAGATCAAGATGGCAGTAAGTTCCAACTGTGGAAAAAAAGGGCGAAATTTAGCGTGTTTAGCAGATTTGCAATACGATGAGGTAGCAGGAAGGGAACTGGCATTTCTCATCTATCAGATCAACAACAGGCCTAAACAAAAAGACATAGAAACATTCATAGATATATTAGAAGGATATGATCCTTCAAACTGAAACAAATCAACAGAAAACATTTTGAAAATAATTGAAGAAGTTCCAAATAAAATCCAAGGGGTCAAGAGACTCATAAAGAAAATATACATAAATCAACATATTCCGACAAAGAAAATGAATAAGGTGAACATTGTGAATATCCTAATTGATGCAATAGGCAAAAGAATGCCAAAAGCATGCAAACTGTGTAAGGTGTGGCATAGCATAGTTAATCCACAAAACCTGATCAGAAAATGTTCTGCATGCAACATTCCGACACATCCTCAATGTGCTGAAGTAATGCAAGATATGAGAAAGGATACCAGAATATTTTGCTCATCATGTCTATCATGGATAGACAATGTTACTAAATCAAGACTGAATGTACAAATAGTTGAGGATGAAGAAGAAGAGGAAGCGGAAGAAGAAGAAGAGGAAAACAGAAGAGAAGTAAACAAAACAGAAATGACAGAAAAAAATAAGGAAAACAAAAAACAAGATAAAAGTATGGATGCAGAAATTCTCATTTTTACTACATATGAGGCAATCAAGCAGCATACATACGAAGAAATAAATTACGACATAACAACACAAAAGAAAATCCCGTAGAGACTCTACCCAGATCTGCACACTGATGGGAAAGAGGAAAAAATAGACAAGAAAGACAAAGTCTGTAACCTTTTGAAAAGAAGGAACTGCAGATTCGGAGAAAGATGTTACTACAAACATCCCAAGGTATGTCACAACTATGAAATCTATGGTAAATGTGCATACCTAGACGGCTATGAGGATGATTGCAGAGCTTTACATCCAAAAATAAGCAAAAACCTAAAAGAAGGAAAAGGATGTAAGTTTGACAAAAAATGTAAATATATGCACCCTGTAGCCATAAATCAAAATCAAATAAATAATCAATCAAATAATAAAATCCAAAATAAAAAAGAAACAAATAAAGAGAGGAACAAAGAATATCAGGTGAAAGAAAAAAGAACCCATCACCGCGATATCCGGAGACTTAACTTTCCTTTCGTAGACTGGAAAGAACGAATAGGAGATTGTGGTTGTATTTATACATATAAAAAAGAGAGTAATAGTAGTGCAGAAGATAAGAGGCAATTCGAAAAGCTATTAGATATGCTACTAGAATACAACATTCAACAAATAAATCACCTGCCAACAAGAAAGGAAAATACTTTAGACCTAGTATTTGTGAATGAGGGGAATTATGCTAAAGAAATAATAGTTTATAATGCGAGTATTTCAGACCATAATGTCATAGAATTAACAGTCCATTCCAAAGCAAGTGAAAACAGATAAGCAAGAAATGAAAAAGTGGGAAGGATATGGAAAATGCAACTTCTACAGTAAAAATATAAAATGGTCAGAAATAAATGAAGAATTAAAAAAAGATTGGGATAACATTTTCGTAAGTGATAATATAAAGGTAAATACGGAGATATTATATAAAATATTAGAGAAAATTGTGGATAAATATATACCAAAGAAGAAAAGTAAACATCAGTCATGCATACCAAGAGACAGAAGGATCTTGTTCCAGAAAATCAGAAAGTGGAAAAAGGTCTTGCAAAAGAAAAAAATGCATGGAAAGTTATAGAACTAAAAAGTAAGATAGAAAATGCAGAACAAAAGATTATACAATCAAAAGAAAAAGAAAAATGGGACTTAGAAGAAAAAACCCTAATAAATATCAAGCAAAACCCCAAACTATTGTACTCGGTTGCGAAAAAGATGAATAAAAGAAGAATAGAAATAGGCCCTCTAAGAATTGAAGGGAGATTAATGAATGAAAAAAAGGAAATATGCAACATATTGGCAGAACGATATAAGAGAGAATTCACGCCTAGAATTGATAATGAAGAGAATGATATAGATGTAAGGGACGAAAATAGTGAATATTTAGCAGACATAGATATTAATGAAGCTGATATTGTGCAGGCTGTTAATGAAATTAAAAATGGAGCTGCTGCAGGGCCTGATGGTGTCCCTGGTATTTTGTTAAAGAATGTAGTTCATTCTATCGCAAAGCCACTTGCAATATTATTAAGACAAAGTGTAGATACAGGCAAGATTTATGATGAGCACAAATTAGCATATATTACCCTTACTTTCAAAAGTGGATCAAGACTAGAGGCAAGTAATCATAGGCCTGTGAGTCTAACATCACATATTATGAAAGTTTATGAAAGGGTAATGAAGAAAAATATTATGAAACATTTAATAAAAAATAATTTGTTTAATATAGGACAACATGGTTTCGTACCCGGAAAAAGCACACAAACCCAACTATTAGTCCACCGTGAGAACATACAAATATATGAAGAGCGGAAATGAAACAGATGTGGTTTATCTAGACTTCGCAAAAGCTTTTGACAAGGTAGACCATAAAATATTAATGAAGAAAATTAGAAAACATAATATAGTGGATAAAGTAGGAAGATGGTTAAAAGAATTTTTACACAACAGAAAACAGAGAGTTATTGCAAACGATGAGAAATCGGATGAAGCTAAGGTAATATCCGGTGTGCCACAAGGTACGGTGTTAGCTGCATTACTGTTTGTTATTAGGATTGCAGACATAGACAGTAATGTTAAGGACTCGGTAGTGAGTAGTTTCGCCGATGACACAAGAATAAGTAGAGAAATTACTTGTGATGAAGACAGGAACGCGCTACAAAGAGACCTTAACAAAGTATATGATTGGGCAGAGGTAAATAGGATGGTACATAACTCTGATAAATTTGAACAAATAAATTATGGAGACAGAGAAGGAAAGCTATATGCATATAGGGGACCTAATAGTGAGACAATCACAAATAAGGAAGCAATTAAAGACCTTGGTATGATGATGAATAGGAGCGTGTTATGCAATGATCAAATAGCAATTCTATTGGCAAAATGTAAAGCAAAAATGGGAATGTTGTTACGGCACTTCAAAACAAGAAAAGCTGAACACATGATTATGCTTTATAAAACGTATGTTCGTAGTCCACTTGAATATTGCAATATGATATGGTACCCACACTATCAAAAGGATATTGCACAAATAGAGAGTGTACAAAGGTCCTTTACCGCAGCCTAGGATAGAAGAAGTTAAGGACCTTGACTACTGGGAAAGACTACAATCCTTAAAACAAAATTATATAGTCTAGAAAGGAGAACGCTACATGATAATTCAGGCATGGAAACCAATGATAACAGAACATAGGAAAAAGGGAAATAGCTGAAAACATCATGGAGCTGGAAAATATCAGAAAGAGCAAGCAGAGGTAGATTAATAGTGCCCAAAACTATACCAGGAAAATTAAGGAAAGCGCACAGGACATTAATCAACTACGCACCAGCATCAATAATGCAGCGTATTCAATGCGTTGCCAGCTCATCTGAGGAATATATCAGGAGTGAGCGTAGATGTGTTTAAGAATAAGCTCGACAAATATCTAAGCTGCATCCCA
>NC_061098.1:49565936-49567277 GCF_015104395.2 Macrobrachium nipponense | reverse complement strand
TGTAAGCATCCCACACCTGCTGGAGATATTGACAACATTTATTGCTCACTCCCCGTCTGGCATCATCAACCAGAGATCCCTTTTCAGGGGAAAACAAACTTTGAAAGGTATCTGTTTGGATAAGATACTCACCAACCTTTCGATGTATATACATAAAAATGGTAGTCTGAATATTGCAATCTCTGAATGTCTTTTTCTGAATAATTTTCCTTTGGACATTATTACACGATCGTTTCTAGGAAGGAGTTTAATTTTACAAGACATACAGTAGCCTGAAAGAGAGAGAGAGAGAGAGAGAGAGAGAGGAGGGGTGGAGAACTAAAAATTCAACTCATCTGGGTTGCAGTATTAGTTCTTCTCACAGTTCTTACTGGTATCAGGTGCGAAATTGTAAGCTGCTATTGAAAAAGCCAAATTGCATCCCATTTCCTTTCCTATCTCTTTCGGCCACATTCGTTGACGTAGGAAAAAGAAATCATAGATCTTTACATAAACAAATTGATTCTTTAACCTAATTGCTTTATTGCTAATATTAAATAGTAGTTTTTATATGATATATGTAAGCCAGTTTCTCGAATTCCAAAGTCCTTTTTCATATAATAAATGAGCAATATTTTGGAAATTCCAAGAGACATCTAATGCTATGATATATACCTTATAAATTTATTATCTAAGAAAAGAAAAAACGTTTTTTGTGTATTAGCCGGAAAGAACTGCAGTAGTATGTTGAATCATATGAGTGAAACAACGTGGTCATTTTACTACATATTGAAATGATAAATATCTGTGTCTGTTTACACACACACACACACACACACACACACACACACATATATATATATGTATATATATATATATATATATATATATATATATATATATATATATATATATATATATATATATATATATGCGTAAATACGAGTAACTCTGGATTATCACTTGGTTAAATCACACTAGTTTTATGCTATATGCAAATCTGGTAATTTGTATTTTCAACAAGCCTTATCTATATATTATTATTATTATTATTATTATTATTATTATTATTATTATTATTATTATTATTAATTATTATTATTATTATTATTATTATTATATATTATGCGTAAAATTCCATAAAATTCCATAATAAACAAGTTTGTTGAAAAAGTCAGGTTGCTGAATAATGATGTAAGAAAGTTGTCATGATCCATAACCAATATTTACATAAGAGTCCTCCATCTTGTAACTCCCATAAAGGTCCTGCATTAAAACCTTCCTATGGGATCGATTACTGTTTGATGGATGGGATCCTTGGATGCAAAGTGGAAGTTTAAGAGAGAGAGAGAGAGACTGTAA
>NC_061098.1:49555936-49560936 GCF_015104395.2 Macrobrachium nipponense | reverse complement strand
AAATAAGGTTGCTCTCGGTGACAGAGTGTTAACAGAACCTTTTTTGGTAATAAAAGGAATTGCCTAGGTATTAAAATCTTGTTGGGTCATCCTGCTTGTAGAAGACACAGATTTCGATCCATGCGGGTGCTAATGGGATAACAATCGGGAAATGAATTACTCATACATATAGGAAGTGAATAGAATGGAGGACATAGAGGTTTATTGAAAGAGGAGAGGTGCTCGGGTATTAATTGCAGTGATACGAGTGTTATGGGGGAAAGGTAATGTTAAAAACACACGTTGGTGATCTGGGAGATGATTACGGGTTCTCAGAGTTTCATAGTGGTAACATGATACTAACATACTGGTGATGATACTAATATGGCTGTTGTTTCTGATACTAACAATGCTGGGGATAATACTGAGGGTGGTAATTTGTATGGGCGGTGGCAAGGGAGATACTAACCACAAATATAGAGGGTGTTTTATTTGAAGACATTATGTTACTACCAGGTTCAAAGGTTATGGTAAAAGTACAAATTGAAGGAAACTGAAAACCCACCCACAGATGTGTGTTTTATTGAAAACAGTGAAAAGCTCAGGGGAGTTGTTAGCACGGCATCGGTTGAACAGTGTATCCAGAATGGGGTTACGTGGGTGGAGCTATTAAACTGTAATGATACAGTTAGGAGATACCAGAAAAATACATATATAGTACTTTCCATGATTGAACTGCGATAGTGGTTCTTTGTGGCTATCGTAGAGGGGAAACCTGAGTTTTCGGAGCAGAAATACAATCAAGTAAACAAACATTTAGTGAACATTTGGCTAATGCGGATTATAGCGAACACGTTGAAGCGATAAGCGGCTCTTGGCGGAATTTGGGGGATACGGTAGCCTTGCAAGGTGATAAATTGGGGTTTGACTAATGTGTAAAGCATAAGGTAAATTTGGAGAGCAACACAAAACCTATTTATATTCCTGCATACGCATACCTTTCAAAATCAGAGAACAAGGGAAGAAGAAGGAAATCATTAGACCCAAGTGTGTCTCCTTACAACTTTCCCTTGTTAGCGGTACCTAAGAAGACGGTTCGTCCGTGTATGCGTCGATTTAGACGTTTAAATGAGAAAACGATCCCTGACTGCTACCCAGTTGCGTGCATACCAGATCTTTTTGTCGAAATTGGGGGACATAATATTTTATAGCTCAATTGATTTGGCGCAAGGTTTTCTTACAGGTCCTCTCAGCGAGAAGTAGCAAGGAATATACCGCCTTTTCAGTGCCCAAGGGACACTATGAATTTACGCGAATGCCTTTCGGTTTATCGGGCAGTCCGAGGACTTTTACCAGGTTGGTGAACACAGTTTTGCACGGGTTATTGGGCAAAAGTTTTTGTGTATATGGATGACAATCCTGATCGCAACGGACACGATCGCGCAACACCTGGAAGTGCCTTACAGAAGTACTTAGGAGGCTTAGATTAGCGGGGTTGAAAATCAAGTTAGCCAAGTGTTCGTTCTTGAAAAAGCAGATCACATATCTAGGTCACGTCATATCTAAGGAAGGGGTTAGAGTAAATGACGATAAAGTCAAAGCAATAGCGAATTTTTCGCATCCCCAGATCAAAGAAAGAGATTAAGTCATTCCTGGGTATCGCCGGTTTCTTCAGGAGGTTCGTAAAAGGGTTTTCTAACATAGCAGCTCCCCTAACTGATGTGTTGCGGGAAGACGTTCAATTTCAATGGAAGGAATCCCAGGCGGAGAGTTTTCAAAAGCTTAAAGATGCGCTAATGAATCCCCCGGTTTTGAAGTTTCCAGATTTTAAGGAACCTTTTACATTAGTGACTGATGCAAGCCAGGAAGGCATAGGTGCATGCCTTATGCAAAAGTTTGATGGGAAATTTCATCCTATAGCTTTTTATAGCAGGAAAGTTCAGGACAAAGGGCAGTAACGAGAAGTCCATGGCCACCATAGATAAGGAAGCCTTTGCAATAGTGTCGAGCTTAGTTCATTTTAAAATGTTACTGATGGGGAATAAAGTAGAAGTCCTTACAGACCACAAACCGTTACTCGATCTTTTTAATAAACCCGATTTGTCTCCCAAAAAGAGCTCGATGGTTTCTAACTATCAGAGATTTTGATGCAAAGCTCAATATATAGAGGGCAATTTAATGTTGTCGCGGACGCTTTGAGCAGGAGTTTTCATGACGCGCGGAAGGTTTCCAAGTCGCGCAGGTCACTAACGAAGCCATACAATGGGATATACCCCTCATAGAGCTAAGGCAAGATGAAGACGAGGTCTTAGCAGATGCGAAAGCATTTCTGAGAGGGGAATTAGTCAAGAAACGTTATAGCTTGCCTTTTTCGGGTTTGGAGTTAGAAGGAAATCTGTTGGTTAGGAAAATTAAATATAAGTTGAGAACCAGCAAAAGTAAAGGAGATACGACACAGATCGTAATTCCGAAAGTCCTAATTCCAGTGGTTTTAGATATAGTTCATTGCAGGTTCGGTAGTCCTCACTTGGGAATAGAAAAAAAAAAAAAACTTATGATGAGGTTCGGGCTAAATACATTTGGAAAAATATGGGTAAAGATGTGGAAAATTTCGTACATGCGGTGTGCAACGCATGTATGCCTGCTAGGACAACGTCATGCAAATTAGGATCGTATCCTATACCGAGTAAACCTTTTCAGAGAATACATATGGACGTCTTAGGGAATTTTTGTGAGTCTAGATACGCGAACAAGTACTTGCTAGTGATAATAGATGAACTTACAAGGATAGTAGAAATTTTCCCACTTAAGCATAAAACGGTCGAAGAAGTAGCCATAGCATTTTTCAATGGTATCGTTGCAGATACGGTTCACCCGAAGTTTCTATTAACAGACAATGGGAGGGGAATTTGTGAACAAAACCTTGGAGTGTTTTTAGCTGAATTCATGGGAATACAGAAAGTAACAATTATTCCATACAGACCCGGAGGCTAATGGGTTGTGCGAACGAGCGAACAGGAAAGTGCTCGAAGCGCTCAGAAAAACGGTAGGTGGTAATGATAGAAATTGGGACAGATATATTAACGTTGTTAGACATAGTATTAACACCATGGTTAGCGATTCAATTAAAATGTCCCCTTTTGAAGCTTTGTTTGGTTATCCAGTGCGAGGCACATTTGATTTGTTAACTACGCCTCCCCAGGGGGAGGATACAGTTGAAGCGCTGATATCCACAGCGAGAGAGAGACACGCATGTCTTAGCCGTAATCTCGAGACAACCAACCAGAGATATGGTTCAAAAGAGTATTAGTAAATCATCTGATCCCAAGATCAATGTCGGTGATAAGGTATTTTTAAAACTTAACGTGAGAAATGAGTTAAATTACAAACTAGGCCCGAAGTTTGAAGGTCCTTTTAAAGTCATTGAAGAGAAAAGTTGGAAATAGTTTGTGTAGTTTTAAAATGAACGAACAGGTCAGTCGAAGCTAACACATACCTCGAAATTGAAAAGAATTGTTGTGGCAATTAATATATGATCGCGCAATTGCATTCATTTTTCCTTTTTTTTTTCTTGTTATCTGTTTTTGTAATTTGATGACAGAATGGCTTTGCAATTTTTTTTCCTTCTCCTTTGTTTCCTTCGAATGTTTTTCTCTCTTATTGTATGTAAGTCTGTGGCGTTTTGGCGTAAGATTTCGGGGTTAATATTTTTCGGCAAATGTTTGCTTTAGCTAAGAAACGGGACGGTTTTTTTTTAGCGTGGGGTCAGTAATTAAATAGAGGAATTATTTATGTCACCTGAGTGGTGTTATTATTAAGATGATGGTTTATGTATAATGAGATGGTTTTGGGGAGTGTGCTTACGAAGATCAGTACTAATCATTTTTTTTTGAGAATCATGAGTTTCTACGTCGCGAGTCTGATTATGCTGCAATGCTAAGCACCTGACGTGTTCATAGGTGGGTTTCTTTTTTGCTGAAGTTGCTGTAAGGAGTCCAGTTGCAAACTTTCCCTTTGGAATTGATTACTCGGGGATTTGCACGGTTTTCGGAGATGCCGATTATGACATTTCACGAGAACGTGTCATATAAGGGGATTTTTTTTTCTTGTCGATAGGGTTGCTGCGCTAGCAGATTCTGTAACGGTACACATTCCTTTTTGGGAAAAGATGTTGAATTATATATGTTTTTTTTCTTTCTTAACGTCGTCCGAGATGATTAAACAACTGATGGTTTTCTTTTTCTTTTCTCTTATGTGCGCTGTGTAATGGGGAGGGGAAAGTTCACTTACTATTTTTGTATTATCTTATTTTTATTTATTTATTTATTTATTTTTTCTCTTCTTTTTCTTTTCTTACGAAGAGATGTTGCAATGAGGGTTAAGCTCTAAATAGCATTTATCTATTAGATAGAAGATATAATTTGTCAATGTATGTGGGTTGGATAGAAGGGGTGTTCGGCATTATATTTTATGGAGGCTAGTTATATAAACCATAAAGGGGTTTTTACTGTTAGGCTTTATGAGTTCTCTTTTGATAGTGTGTTTGTCAGATATGGGATTATTTGTGAGAATTCAGTAGGTAAAGATTATTTGGTTTAGCGAGGAATTTTTCTTTTTCTAATATTTGATTAGTAGATTGAATATATTAATTAGGGACGAATTTGTGGGGTAAAACAAGACTTTAGTTTATTTTATGACCATGTAGACCTTTTAAATACGGACACACAATGACTTTGGAGAATTCCCAACTCTACGTGAGGATGCCAAGGGAGACGACTTCGTTCTACAGTACCAGAGATTGAGTCAAGTCTACACACGAAGGGCATTTTTGTGGACTGCCTTGGAAAAGGATGAGATGTCTTCGATATAATTTCTGGGATAAACCAGGAGTCTACAGTCTTCGATGAGGCGGGTGCGAGTAGCACTTGCATAGAATAACGGGGTGGTGACCACGTTTACTTCAGTAGAAAACGTCGAATCTACAGTTTTAGCGACGGGCGGGTGTTGGATACACGCACGAG
>NC_061098.1:49535936-49550936 GCF_015104395.2 Macrobrachium nipponense | reverse complement strand
TCTTTTAATATATAATGACTCGAAGGTAGTCAGATAATCTGCATCCTTAGAATACCCTAATATGGTAAAGTGCTGCTTCTCAACTTCAATTTTACAACTAATAGCATGATTTTTTACATTCGAATGCTCTGGTCTGCTCAATCTTTGCCCCGTTCTAAAACTAAACCCTAAGTGACTACAATAACAAAAGAAAATGTTGCAGATGCGTTATTGCAGTCACTTACGGTCTTCGGCTTTCCTGAATTGATATATATATTATATATATATATATATATATATATATATATATATATATATATATATATATATATATATATATATATATATATATATATATTATATATCATTCGAGCTACAAATGTCCTTTAATATCTAATTCGCTCTACCTCGGAATTGATATATTTTCTATATGTACCGAAGGGGAATTTTGAGTTGATAATAATTTCGTCCCCTCATGGGATCGAACCACCGTCCATCGGACAGGTACGAAATCAGGACCGACATTGACGTTACCGATTCGGCTAAAAGTGAGGCTATAAGTTTATATCGATTTTGACCTTACAAATCACTGTCAAACTCGGTTTTTTCATAATTAGAATCGATATGAAACCCCCTCTACCATGTTAGCCAATTCAAACGTTTGACGCACGTAGCCATATTACGAATAATTATCACATCACCGTGATTCATATATATCATTCGAGCTACAAATGTCCTTTAATATCTAATTCGCTCTACCTCAGAATTGATATATTTTCATATATGTACCGAAGGGGAATTTTTAGTTGATAATAATTTCGTCCCCCCGTTGGATCGAACCACCGTCCAACGGACAGCCATGAAATCAGGACCGACATTGATGTTACCGATTCGGCTAACAGTGAGACTATAAGTTTATATCGATTTGGACCTTACAAATCACCGTCGAATTCGGTTTTTTCATAATTAGAATCGATATGAAACCCCTTCTACCATGTTAGCCCATTCGAACATTTGACGCACGTAGCCATATTATGAATAATTATCACTTCACCGTGACTCATATATATCATTCGAGCTACAAATGTCCTTTAATATCTAATTTGCTCTACCTCGTAATTGATATATTATCATATATGTACCGAAGGAGAATTTTTAGTTGATAATAATTTCATCCCCTCATGGGATTGAACCACAGTCCAACGAACAGGCCCAAATTACGGAAAAGCCAAGTTCTACGGTGATTTGTAAGGTCAAAATCAATATAAACTTATAGCCTCACTGTTAGCCGAATCGGTAACATCAATGTCGGTCCTGATTTCGTGCCTGTCCGTTGGACGGTGGTTCGATTCCATGAGGGGACGAAATTATTATCAACTAAAAATTCCCCTTCAGTACATATATGAAAATACATCAATTTCTAGGTAGAGCGAATTAGATATTAAAGGACATTTGTAGCTCGAATGATATATATGAATCACGGTGATGTGATAATTATTCATATATATATATATATATATATATATTATATATATATATATATATATATATATATATATATATATATATATATATATATATATGAATTCTTATCACATCACCGTGATTCTTATACATGCATTAAGCTACAAATGTCCTTTAACATCCAATTCGCTCTACCTCGGAATTAATATATTTTCATATATGTTAACTGAAGGGGAATTTTTTAGTTGATAATAATTTCGTCCTACCGTCGATTCGAACCAGAGGACAGACAGAGGAGATACCAGGACTGCAGTGACATTATCGACTCGGCCAACAAGTGAGGTTATAAGTTGATACCGATTCCGAGCTTACAAATCTCTGTCAAACTCAGGTATTTGTAAATAGAATGGATGGTGGTTAAGAAACATGACGTCACGCAGTCATCTTGCTTTCTTCTGTGCCCAAGCTCTGGGCAAATAGGTCAACGTATCGCCTATTTCCTCGTTGTCTCTTTTTAATATAAATTATTATTCATTCTTGTAGGAAAATGAAACACATTTATCACTATCATAATACAACTCCCACTCTTAAATGCATAAATACAGAAGGTTAACAAATTATGTTACCAGCTTTTTATTTTGTTTGCCACTCTTTTTGAGAAGCTAATGTCCTTATTCAATCTACGAATCCTGAAAAATGTAAGGCAGCGAACAAAAAACTTAATTACATCTGAAGGTAATGGAATGCAATTGCCTATCACATCACTCAACTCGTTTATCGTCCCTTTTCCTGATTTTAGGTATTTTTTCCTATGATAACAACAAAACATTTTTTCCATCTTTTCTAAATAATCCAAAAATTCGGGTCGAGGTTTCATTAGCTTTTCATTTGAACTACTTATAGTGCTAATCCATGTGCCATCCATCTTCTTCAGTTGTTTTAGTGCCTAGAAAGTCATACTCGGGAAACTTACTGGCTATAAAACCACCCACGTATTGCAAACTTTCTTCTTCCCTGGCATCTTCTAACGTTTCTTCCTAAAACGTTTTGTCTTCATTGACATTCTGCAGTTCTTCCATTGGCAAACAAAACAATATTGCCGATAAGCTTAACTCTTTCTGAAGGGAAGCTTCTTCAGCTTCTTAAGAAGTGCTTTCTTCAGTTATCAAGTTGGAAAATGAAGCCTCAGTCATATTACCACTAAAACAATTTTTAACATTTTTTTTTTTCCTGACAGTGTTCTCTTTTCCAAGGAGAGTGGCTCAAATTCAGTTCAGTTCTTAAATTCAACAGGTGATGGGTGTTGATAATATGCACCCATTTGCCATATACAGCCAAAAAAAGTGTTCCAGTCCATCTTGTTTCAACCTATAAGTCAAAATGTATGATACTGCAAATTTTTCCACCTAACATCCCTAGTAAGTTCGTAAGAGATTTGCAAGATAGTACAAGGCTTTTTGGAAAGGGTGAAGTTCTCTGCCTCCCTGAGTTTTCATTGTTCTAGATAGGCGAATCATTTCTTGCAACGTTTTGCTCTGGTTTTTTAAGTTTAGCCCGTAAGCATTCCCTGAAGTCTTTCTATAGAAAGGCACTCCAGAATTGAATAAATGAAACCACTTATCAGCAGGGCAAATGAACTGGCTTGTACTCTCTCATTGCCTATCCACAATCAGACCTTTTCCTCCAAGATGCCAGTCTCCACATCTATTTTCCTTGACTATAGATATAAAGTTGCTTGGGAAGGAAACTGAAATTTCAACTGTTCTCTTAAAAATCTGTACGCTTTGGGACTCAAAGTTCGTAAAGTTAGCTTTACTAATGTCATCATCCTTCGAGTAATTATTGTATTTGCCGACTACGAGGCATTCTACTTGATTAGATAAAAAATTGTTATGGAACTTATCATTCATTTATATTTTCTAGTTTTCCCACTCAACTTTATGGACATATGCAGCGTTGGGACTGATCCTTTCTTCAGATTCATTTGATATTTAGGCACAAACCTACTCATCAATTCAATCATCATATTTCTCTCAGAAGCATCGGCTTCAAAGTGTATGTTGCATACTTGTGCAATATTATGGTTAATAAGATCTTTACGTTTACAGAGGTGGACCAACCTCCTCCTTGCGTCGTCTTCCGTAGGAGATCTAAGAAAAATTACATCCTTATTTTTCCCCCATTTTCAAAGCACCCGTATACTGCACAAAAGTTGGGCATATTGCTTAAGGTATCACTTTTGCAGCAAGAAAGACAAATTTTAAACCCGCAATTATGGACAATACTGATATCAAATATGCGGAAGCAAGGTCTTCACACTGTTGGTTTGTAAACAGGCTTATTAGTCAAAGATCACCAAACACTGCGAGTAGACCGCGTGACGTCACGATTTATACCTGTGCATTAGATCCCAATTTTGGGTCAGCCGTGAGAAGACCTTGCATTCTCTAGACGTTGCGATATCCAACCCCCTCTGCCATGTTAACTATATTATGAATTCTTATCACATCACCGTGATTCATATACATGCATTAAGCTACTAATGTCCTTTAATATCTAAGCCACTCTACCTCGGAATTAATATATTTTCATATATGTTAACTGAAGGGGAATTTTTCAGTTGATAATAATTTCGTCCTCCCGTCGATTCGTACCACCGGACAGACAGAGGAGAAATCAGGACTGCAGTATAGATATATAATATCAGTATCATATCTTATTGCACCATTGCTCTACCCATTGTCATAATATGGCTAAGTGCGGCAAACGTTCGACTTGGTTAACATGGCAGAGGGGGTTGGATGTCGACTCTAATTACAAATACCTGAGTTCGACAGAAATTTGTAAGCTCGGAATTGGTATCATCTTATAACCTCCTCACTTGTTGGCCGAGTCGATAATGTCACAGCAGTTTCGAACAAAAAGTTTCAATGACACGAATTCCCTCATACTCGTATATTTTATCCGAGCATATGAATAACATATCACGATTATAATTATCTACCCTTGTTCAAATTGTAGAATGATGTGGAGCTACCATCATATGGAGACTTTATCCAGAACTGGAATAATGATGGGTTTGATGAGCCCGCATAGATGATGATTTAAAACAAGGTGTGATGCTACCTCCAGCTTACTTGGACCGCATGTAAGATTTTGTCAACAATACATTCCTAACTTAATGTGAAGTGGTCTTCGTAATTAATATTCATTCTTAGTGCCGCTCATACCAACAACAAGGATCAAATAAAAAGAACACAAATTAAATATTGTTCCTATATTCTCAGTTATAAGTGGAAACATAAAATAATCGAACAGAAACATATCCTAAATTCAGTACGTACTAAAATCTATTGTGATATAGAGCCTTGTTTCACCAACGAAAATAAAAATGAATATGCTATGTTTTGTGAAAAATAATTTTTCTGTACTGTTTATCATGCACATTATTTATTTTTTTAAATTTTTATTCTAATAAATAAATCATAAATATATTATCCTAAAATTCTTGTATCTTTAACTGAATGCAAAAAACGTTTTTCAGACTTTTTAGGCTCTTCAATTGACCTTATCTATCCCCCATCAACAAGAATGACAACAGCAACAAAAGTAAAGTAACTTGTAGACTTACTCTCCAAGTAAGCGATAAGAAATAAAGGCTATTGTCTAGTTAAACATGTGGCAACGCAAAGTAGAGTAAAGGTCACAGACGCTGTCTCCACTCGCTTTTCAACAGACTACAAAATAAAGGTTCCATCCTCCCACAAGTTTATTTTTCATTTACGTCAACGAGAGATATTACTATATAAATGCTTTCCAGTTGAAACCTGTCATGTCAACATATCCTTCAATTACTCATTGAAAACGAAAAATCTTTGTCTTGAGTCCGGTACCATCAAAATAACATTTAAGCAATCTGTCATCGCTCAAGGTTTCTCGCGTTTACAGTCTTTTATCAAACCTCTCCAGCCTTTTCCTTTCAATCTTTCTGGTACTTTATTCCCTTTTCTTTACCCTCTCGAAAGGTGAGATAAGGCCACCGAATTTTTCGTCTTTTGAGAAAAGGAACTTAGTAAATTGGAAGCTCGGAGCAGCCTGGCATCAGCAAAACGAGGCTTTAAAAGCAATTTGTCGTTCCCTGTTTTCAATTAACTGTGGACATGACAGCTCCTACTTTTTGTATTTTCTTTTGTTTTCCACTCCGTCAGGGTTACTCATTGATTTTAAAAGAGGTTTTGTGTGTCTGATTCTTTTCGTATTTACGAGTCGAGGTATATTGTTTGCAATGGCGTCCAGAGATTCTGCCACCCTATTTAACTAGTTATTTTTCTAAATAGTTAAATATGTATTTGTTTATTTTTCTTACCTAGATATATATACATATACATACATACAAACTACATAAACACACACACCTCACACACACACACCCACACACACACACACACACACACACACACACATACACATATATATATATATATATATATTATATATATATATATATATATAAATCTATAATATATATATATATATATATATATATAAAATATATATATATATAGTCATTTGATATCAAGATAAGATATCATTTTTATCATCATATTCATCATTTACCAATTATGAAATTTGCGAGCATGACACAAAAAATACTGAAAACTATTGTTTTTTTCACTACTGGATTCATGTAAATCACCGGGGGACTTATTCCTGCATTCCATAAAGCACAGGGCAATAAATTCCACAAAGTTTGTTTGACTCATCTGGCAAAATGAATGGCTGTATTTTTTGCTGCATGATCAAAATGACAGGTAATGGACATTCTATGACTTATATTGGAGATTTCAAATTCATATTTGTGACTATTGATTCAAAATACTAAAGTTTATTCAGTTTGAAGGAAAAGAATCTTGGGAAACAATTAGGGCAATAGAGATGATGTATTTTTTCCCTGCTTTCAACTATATAAATAATAAATAAAGGTACTATAATCCTTTGTCTATTACGCCAAAAGTGAAAAGTTCTTGTCTTGCCTATTATTTCTGTAAAACAATCAGATTTATTAATCCATTGCCAAGCAGGGGTTATCAACTAGATGTGAGGATGAGGCCGGTATTTGTAAAAGACTACGCTTCAATTTGCATTTGTTCATAAAAATGACAGAAAGACCAGGACATAATATGTATTACTGTAAATCCATGGCTACTCAGGCCCAGTCACTGATTCTGACACTCTTCATGGCACTGGGAGCAACAGAGATCTCCTAACTATGTGCCTGTTGTTCTTACTGAGGCAAAACTTCAAATATTACCGATTCGTGGTGTGTTTACAGGTCCATTGGCTGAAATAAACTGGCATACGTTGAATGAGTTCATGGATAATCTTCAGTATAGCCCCTGCCATTTTTCTGTTGTTTGTTAGTACCTTGGAGGTCCTATATCGTCGTTCTTCCCAGACATCTTTTCCATAGGGCCTTGAATCCTTATGGAGTTGTTGCATGAATGCAAAGGAAAACGGTCTTGCTTTGCTATTTTCTTGGCCCTGAAGGTAACAGAGTAGCTCAATGTCCACTTCTTGCTTTCTTCGGCCTAAGAACATTCTTCATGATTGGTTCCCTACAAATATTTCTTTGGAGGTATGCTGTCTTGGAGTTGTAGTCCCCCACTGACCAGTATGCACTGAGAATCATATTAAGCACCTCATCCCCCATTTTGGATATAAAAACTCTTTCTTGCAGATGCAAAGTGAACCGACTTTCTTTCCTAAAACAGTTTTCTTGCTACTACCCTTCTTAACGAAGCTTTGGCAGACCAGGCCAAAGGTTCTTAGCATTCTAGAAGGATCAACATCCATTTTTCTAGGCTACTAACTATTTCCCTTCCTTTTTTCATGCTGTAACAAGTGTTCAGCCTCATCAACAAACGGTTCCACAAGTTGGGAACCACTGTTACGGTGGCATTGGCACTGACTTCAAGGCTGATGGGGTTGGCATACTTGTCCGCAAGTATTGGGCTGTTGGTGTCACAAGGGAATGGGTCATCACACTCTATATCACTATCACTGTTATGGGGGTTCACCCATTTATTATCTGATGTATCACTGTCATTATAATAGCAACGATAATGAAATAATTTACTCCTATCAAAATACTAGGCCTAGCCTTCCCTTTACCACTGGTTACCTCTTTAACCCTTACCTAACAACGACAATATCACCTAAATCTATCATCGGAAAAGGCTCATATTAATCTCTATCACTATCATTTGAATGCGAAAAAGCGGCCAATTTCTTTACTTTCATCCTATAAGCCACCTTCACTAAGAAAGATATTTCAAGTTGTGCTTTTTTCATTCTGTCTGGGGAGCATTTTCCCGAGATGTAACCAATTACCGAGGACCTCTCCTAGAAAAAGAGCGGAATGCCACATCTCCAAAACTAACCATAGTATTTTCTTGAAAATAATCTCATTATGTTTCCCACACCCAAATTACGGCGGAGGTACTAACATAACCTACCTCAACCTAAATTAACCTAACCTAACCAAGGCCATGGCAAAAAGACCATGGTTGGTGCAATACTAACATAAATCTCAGGAATTTGCGTCTGGGGACTGTTCGGTCATATCGCTCTGTGATTAATAATACCACGACAGGAGCAATGAACATTCCATATAACGGCTTGCCAGGAACAGGTGAGCTGATTAGCCTCCCTGCCGCATGTCGTATAGCTTGACTCTTTATAATGTCTCCCCTGAAACATGGTGCGAAAAAAAAACTTTACAGTGAGGGTAATTCTGGATCATAATCTTCAAAGAAGGGATTGTGAGCTGCATTTTGCTGAAAGTGGCGGATATCATGTATCTCCAACGATAGATTCAATTATAGTATGTTGCATATAGTATTTTGTTTAATATAGTATAATTCAGATTCGTCTCTTCGAAGAAGTAATTAACAAAAATCCAGGTCGCTATACAACTAAAATTTTTCTATCTTAATGCTCCAGAAATTAAAAGTCACACAAATGTTTTCTTTGTTAGAAATGGATTTAAAATCAAAGTGAACTTAGAATTGTTGCTAATAAAAAATAAAAAATAAATCTATCTGGAACTAAAAGCTATAGCATTGCTCTTGTACATCTTATTGTTATAATTTCCACAACTCTTCTAGATTAGGTAACAAATAAGACATGTTACAAGTATAAAAATGACATGAACCAGTAAGAATTGTATTTTTATTTATCAATTGAACCTAACATAAAGCAGCATAGCCCTTTTCTTCAATTAGAACTTCGCGCCGGAAGACACAACCCCCCCCCCCCCCCCCCCCCCCACACACACACACACTACAAAGAACAGCAGCAATTACTTCTTCCTATCTACTTCAGCTTCTCGGACGGATAAAAAAGGGACCTTTTTTCGCCTCAACGATGAGTTCAGCTTTAAGAAATAAAATATATGTAAAAAACCCCAGCCTTGTTTTTACGAGGCTTAGAATACGGTGAGGAATAACTTTTTCTCGAGCGCCCTGCAGACAGAAACCCACAATGGGTCGTCTTACTTTTTCCCCGTTTGATGCCTCAGGCAAAAAGACGTCAAGTGTATTGTGCCAGACTATAAAAGAAAAAGTAGAGGATCCTTAGAAGAAATGTTAAAAAACTGGTGTGATTTGGGCTATAAAGTCCCACTCCTTCTTGGAAAATCTCTCTCTCTCTCTCTCTCTCTCTCTCTCTCTCTCTGCTTCTCTCTCTCTATAGACGTCCCAGTACCCCTCTTCATACATATTTCATTATGGTAAATTATCTCATCATCGTTTTCATAGATTTTAATTATTTGAGTCATAAAAACTCTACACCTTGAAAACTCTCTCTCTCTCTCTCTCTCTCTCTCTCTCTCTCTCTCTCTCTCTCTCTCTGTCTCTCTCTCTCTCAATTCTTGATTTCCAATTCTTTTTTGCTTTTAGAAACTCAGTCATATGAAAATGATTTAACAATTAATCAGTTTCAAATTAGGATTATTTTCAAAAATGAAAAAAACAAAATCCAACAACATTTTAATCAAACATTTATGAACATTTCACGAGGTTGGTGACCAAACCATCACAATAATCTAGAGAGGGCACTGAAGACAAATTAAGTTCGTTATTCACCTTTCCTATTCATTCAAACAAGACAAAGAACCGAATTCTTATTTGCAGTTTTTATTAAGCTTTTCAATCATTTCTCGAATTGCCTATTAACTCCTATTATTGGTTCGTGTGGTGATTTATTTAAAGATATATATTTGTTATTATTAACATTATTCTCAAGGTATGCTTAATTAACATATATATCTTGTACTTCCTTGTTCCCTATAATAGATATGCAAATTCACTGATGGGAGAGAGAGGGGGAATAGAGAGAGAAGTATTAAAGAAAATAAAAAAACACTCAGCAATATATAATCACAAAGATGATTAAAATGCATAGAGAGAGAGAGAGAGAGAGAGAGAGAGAGAGAGAGAGAGAGAGAGAGAAAGTATAAAGGAAAATAAGAGAGATTTTGTAAACTTATAAAATGTTCATTAGCATGTATGTATGTATGTATGTATGTATGTATGTATGTATGTATGTGTGTATATATAACATATGGTATGTATGTTACACTCGACAAGAAAACTGAAGATGCTGTTTTTCATTAGCTTTCGTTCATCCAATTTCCCATTTGTTTTTACTGAAAAGACATAGTATCGCTAAATTTACTCTAGAATATGAAAATGTACTGCAAATTATATCATATAAGTTAAAACTAAAACTGCAAAAAAAAAACCGTTCAGATACTTAAAAACACGATATATGTCCGAAGTAAATTGGAGTTTCTCAGATGGATTCGTTCATAGAGATCTGGTAGATAGAATGTGAATTTCTGATTTTAGTACTATGTATCACGACGACAATATTTGCTCGTTTTTCCTCATGAACGGGGATATATTGCATCATCGTAAGTAGTGAATGCAATTATTTTAGTTTCTACAAACTGATGTTTTTATTCCAAAGCGATTAAAGTTAGCTGACGTCAATGGCACTCATGTTGCAACGGTTAAGGTAGGTTGAGCAAATCTAGTTCCATCCGCAAGAGCGTTTTCTATGATGTGAGGAGAGCCCTAGAACTTCGAGCGGGGAAAGCGCAAATCACTGGATACTGGCTTACGTAACGGATTTTTGCACTTTGTAGAATTGCTTTGACGTTGACATGGATCGAATGCCAGTTGCTGTTTACAAAGACTACTGTCTTTAAATATAAAATCTTTATCAAGGTTAAAGTAGCATGTCAGCTCAAAGATTTTCTGGCTATATGCTCCCATTACAAAGCTGTTCGTAGTAGCCTACAGCCCTACACGACTGCCTTTCTTTGCCGCGAGGCTGAACGATCTCTCAACACATCAGCATTTTTTGCACGATATAAAACTTTAATTGCCCGTGCAATACATATTGAGTTATTTTTTACTTAACACCGCTTTTTTCGTGATTGATTTATGGATGAAACCCGATTTTCAAAAGTACAGACTATATCAAGAGAGCAAGAATGACTGCAGCCTGTGTGTGAGATTTTCCACGTCTTTTTACAATCTGAATGTTACGGCAACTGTCGAATGAAATAAAGATTAGGTATGAATTACTTAGAGAATTAACTTGAATATTATGATCCTTCTAAAACATACATTAAATATATATTACCACTCAATCTCCAAAGAAAATATAATGAAATTAAGTTGTTATAAATAGGCCTAAGCTTTCAAAGTAAACAGATTTTGCTCTCTCTCTCTCTCTCTCTCTCTCTCTCTCTCTCTCTCCTCTCTCTCCACTTTTAAAACATTTGAAAAATATTATCACTCAGTGTCTCTCAAATAAATATAATGAATTATTATCTTTATAGATAGGCCTATGCTTGCGTGCTCTCTCTCTCTCTCTTTCATCTTCCAAGTGTTTTCCCCATCTCTCTCTCTCTCTCTCCATCTCTTCTCTCTCTCTCTCTCTCTCCTCCACTTTTGAAACATATGAAAAAATATTATCACTTAATCTTTCAAAGGAAATATAATGAATTAAGTATCTCTACCGATAGGCCTATGCTTGCGCGCTAGCGCTCTCTCTCTCTCTCTCTATCGTCATAATACTTCATTCTTTACTGTAATATTCCTCACGATTTCCACAAGTACTGCCCAAATTTTAAAACACTTTCTCTCATTGTTTAGATCCGTCTTCAATTGCCTATGAATTTTACGTCAGTTTAATGTCAAACATTACTTATAGGTTTTAGAAAAGGCAAGATCGATATTCTACCCTGAACTGACGTTACCAAAACCAACATTAACGAATAATATAGAACCTGTTTCTACATTTCAAGTATATGAATATAGGACCTCTACAGAATCTTATGGTGTAAAGTAATGGAAATCTAGAAAGCAACAAACACTGAGTTTGGAAGCTCCGCCCCCCCCCTTTCTAGAGGTGCCAGGTGTGGCATTAAAGTTGAGCAATATATGTCCGAAGATTTAAAAAAAAACTGTATCTTAACTTTCCTTGCCGAGTGTATATATACAAGCGTAAATATGTGTGTATGTGTGATCCTGTCAAAATAATTCATGCTGACAAAATTGCCAACGGGACCGGTGAGTGAATGAACTGTGCGATTGTTAACAGACATGTCTCAACATTTAACTTATTCCATTTTGGTTGTATTTTATCTTTAGTTTCTAGATGTCTTCCATCTTCAGTTGTCTTCAGAACACTGCAAGGAAACAGAATTTATGAGGACTACCCAGACAATATTTGCGAAATTCTAAATCCGACCACATTTACCATCCACTTACTAAACACAGACTACAGAATCATGATGCCTGAGTTAAAGATTGAAATAGTTGTAAAGAAATAAAAGTGAATTGTTTGTGTAGCCCAAGAAGATATCACGTTTTTTATGACACTTATGCAGAATGATGATGCTTGTAGAATTTGATAGTGCAGCCTTTTCTTTTACACCCAGTGGGGCAATGACCCTATGTAGATGTGTCATCTGAATTCATGCTTTCCGACTGTCGCCGAGGTCACTGACCTCTTAACAGTACATTTCCTTCTCGACATTTAGAGTCGACTTGAGAATTATTGAACCGAAATCTATGCCATAGAGTCTCTCTCTCTCTCTCTCTCTCTCTCACTTCGTAATTTACATTAAGTACTCCACATCAGGCAATCACAAAGACTTCACTTAAATGCTAAACAATGGCTTGAAGATGAGACACTTATATATTACTATTATTAAGGTTTACCATACTCTCTCTCTCTCTCTCTCTTCTCTCTCTCTCTCTCTCTCTCTCTCTCTCTCTCTCTCTGTGTCTTTGCAATGTCTATGCTTCAAGTGCAGAAGATGTATATTGTATTTTGGTATTTTGTATTCAAGGAACAGTAATAGTTTGATGGAAATGAATAGGCCTAGGCTGGTTACATCTTACGCACTCTTTTCAAAGAACCTTAAATTCGCTTCACTCAGAAGTAACTTTCATATCAGTACAAATAGTTGGTTAAAGTAAGTATGAATCTCCTCAATAGTCTTTCATCTAACCACTGGAAATACTCCTAATCAATTGGAAAAGGAATTTATAGTAAAGTCAGATAGTGAAGACTGCTGAACTTTCTTCCTTCCAACACAATAGACAACATTAACTCCCCTCGGTAAGGTAATAAAAACGCTCATATTTAGGAACTTTCCCTAACTTTTTCCAACTGGTTGCGCCTTTTATGCTAATTTCAGGAACGCACGTATCTATCCATCCACCTCGTCCGTCCGTCCGTCTGTCTGCGTATAGATATATAGATATATATTGTGATGACTGGTTTCACCACCACACTATACACGATTTCTACTTATCTAAAAGTATTCACCATACACAATACTCAGTCCACAATTGGTTGAATAGTAACTTACTTTAATACCGTGTGCAAAATCAATTCAAGGGGGCAAAGAAAATACTTAGAAAAATCCTTAATTTTAATGCATAAGTATCAGACATAAATAACACCTGAACCTCTGCAAAGCAAAAATATATGAATAATACTCACTCTTGATCACCTGCAAAGGAATATAATTACACAATTAAAGATAGATAACACACATATACCAAAAAAGTTGAGGGGGACCAGAAAGGAGGAGGTAAACAAAAAGAAAGAATAGACTAACAACTTTTTCATATGACTTTTAATGGTCTCCTCTTGAAGGATAATGCCAAACTCCACGTCTGGAGGATAAATCAGGGTAGCAGGGGTACTAGGGCCCAAAACAGGATTCAAATGCCGTTATCCAAACACAATTGACAAATTCAACATAAATAGATGGGTATCGACCTTACTAAATCACAGTGAGGTCCCCTTGGTTTTGTAACTGAACCAAGGGCAATGAGGGAGCCCCGAAGAAGGATCACAGGATGAATGATCCAAAGAATCCTTCCAAAAGTGATCGAGGACAGATCCAAAAAGCTGCAACATCCAATGGCAGGATATTCCAAATATATATAAATGCTTCCAAGCAGCAGCCACAACAGGCAGGATCCTGACCTCTTCAAGTGATGGCTCAGAAAACGACTGCCTTCAGAAACAACAGGAGTCTTCCATAACCCCTTTGGCCACCTAGAGCAGGGGGCCGGGGGAAGGCAAACCACCGGAGAGGAGAAAACAAGCTAACACAAAAAATTACCACACGTAAATGATTAACATTCAGTATTTAACTAAATATACTAATCACCTATCATTTTATATATATATATATATATATATATATATATATATATATATATATATATATATATATATATGTATCAATTCAAGCTACAAATGTCCTTTAATATCTAAATTCACTTTACCTCCCAAATGTTATATGTGATAATTATTCATATATATATATGTATGTATATATATAATTGTAATACATGCATTATATACATATTGTGTGCATATATATATATATATATATATATATATATATATATATATATATATATATATATGTGTGTGTGTGTGTGTTGTGTGTGTGTGTGTGTGTGTGTGTATGAAATTTTGCATACTCAATTACTTGCTAACATAACACTAGCAACTAAGTCACTTCATTCTCCGGAGAGCAGCTCGAAAATTACATATATTCACCACACTAGGGAGAACTTACTCGTTCCATTTAATTAAAGTAACAGGGAAATTCCGGCGGTGTAGAGCCACTACAGATTTTAATTAAATGTGGGAGATATTTGTTTGAAACTGTAGTATTCAGGGGGAACACTTGAGAATAATTTGGGAATTGTTCCAGCAGTCTCAAGAAATGTAATTTGAATTTTCACCTCTACGTAGTTCCATAGTTGGTGTTTGCTATATGACCGAATATATCACTTTATTTTCTTTTTTATCATCCATACACACACACACACACACACGTACACACTCACACGCGCACGCACACGCACGCACAACCAAGATCATATTCACAAGTCAACATACATCATCTCTCTCTCTCTCTCCTCTCTCTCTCTCTCTCTCACACACACC
>NC_061098.1:49528436-49530936 GCF_015104395.2 Macrobrachium nipponense | reverse complement strand
AAAAAGATAATAACAATAATAATAGGTGAACTTTCCCCATCACACAATACACACAATATACATAACCCAACTTTTCCCCATAAATGCGATATGTATCATTACAGAATTTTGCCATCGCAACTTTTTCTTCGATCGGAAACGGCCGGAAACAATCCCCTTACGTAGATACATCTCCGTGAAATGCCAAAATCAGCATCTCTCAGAATAGTGCAAAACTCTGAGTAATCAACACTAGAGGAAAAGAGTCAGCAACCGGACTCATCAAAGCATTAACAGCAAAAACCCACCTGCGAACACGTCAGGTGCTCGAACTGAGTATAGAAATGTCTAGTCAGACTTGCAACTTCAGAAACCATGATTCTCAAAAAAAAGTTCTATACTGACACCATATAGGCACATTTCACAAAATTATCTCCAATGTTGCCCAAAAATTGTCTCAAAGACATAACTCTCCTAGGATACTGCCCAATTATATAAAACAAATTATCACCTATTGGGGATATAAACTACGGTAAACCCACCACAATTATATGCCACCAAAAAAATAACCCACTGGTGAACATAAAAAATGCGACATCTACATAGGGACTCATAAAACTGCAAAGCCATAATGCCACCCAAAAATACCACCATATTAATAATAATACCACTCAGGCAATATAAATAATTCTATCCATTTAATTATTAACCACATGTGGAATAAAAATAAGTCTCCAAAAAAGATTATTACACTCCAAGCAGAGTAATCAAAAGGTGAGACTCCTTCTCCAAAAAAATGCACTTGAAGCATCAAGCTGATACACTCAAAAATATTGTCCCATGTCCCCTTATAAAGGTTTCTATTTGCAACAAAAATGGCTGCAAAAATAATTGAACTAAACATAGCTCTCACCACCATAGGCCTAAACTGTGGACTATTTCCAACAAATTAAAAAATATCAAATGGCCAAAATATCATATCTCCAATTCTCCAGGAAAATAGCTCAATGTTATAGTCAAAACTATAAACTCTCTGTTTAGCACAACTGCTGAGAAAGGCAAAACTTGGCAAATAAAATTGCCTAGGAAATTCTAAAAAAAATCACCAATGTGCCATAACTCATTATAATAAAACTCCATATTCACTACGGCATAGGCCAATAGAAACTTAGCCAAGTTTCCTATCTCTGGCAAAGTAGCAACAAACACAATTGTACAAGAGGCCAACAATTTCCGGAACACAAATATCCAGAAAAAAAAGATGTAGTGCCATTATGTATACATGCAAAAAATGCAAAAATTCTCCTATAAATCTCGTTGTAGCATCACCACCCTTAATATTCATTACAACACCCATGTTAGTATAAAAAAAATAACACCAGTATCAGAATTCGCCAGTATCAGCAGTATCACCAAATATTAGTACTCGTCCATTCACCAGTATTAAGTATCAAATTCACCAACTATCAGTATCATCAAATTCACCAAAATTCACCAGAAATTGATATCACCCCACCACCCCCCCCCCCACCCCATTAAATCATTGGCACATTACCTAAAAAATTATTACCATGAACTCTGACAGAATCTCCCAAAAATATCTCCAGTAATGATAATAATAATCCTCCATAGTAATTCTCCTTAAAATAATCCCCCATGATAATTCTCCATAGTAATTCTCCCGTAAATATCTCTAGTAAGGGCATTATTATTGCCATTCCCCAGTATTTATCATCAATGCCACACCCCATAACTCCAATATCAACACCAGTCCCCACTAGGTGTAACACCAATCATCAGCACTCATCACCAGTCTACACCATTTTAAAATAATCTCCATATCCCCAACAAATCTCCATTAAAAAGTAATCTCTGTATCCCCAGTTATAATTATACCTTCTAACATTGCATAAAGGCATTCTCCAAAGCATAAGGAAAACTTGCACCAAATTCATATGCATTTAATTTCATTTTCTCTTCACTCAAGAGAAAGAAAAAAAATCTTTCTAAAGGAAACCCTACGGGCATCTCACATCATCACCCAGTGGCTATCAGTTGATTCCATGGCATTGAACTATGTCGTCAAGGCCTCAAGAGCATGGCAATAAATTTTCCTATTCAAGGCCAAAGTTACCCCCATTACCCCGACACAAAAAAAAAAAAAAGAAATTCACACCCCCACCCCCGCGTTGGCACAACCCCATGGAATACACTAGCCTCCCTTGGGCACTACCCCTCCATCGCTCAGCAAAAATTGCGCTGAGTGCGTATACATGAGCGGCCGCTGTCTCCGAGGGTAAACAAATCCGATACAAGCATCCCCAAGAACTAAGTTGTATGTATGAAAAACGTTCACACTTATGCATATGTGTCAAAACCAAAAAGAATGCATCTCCTTTAACATGTGCCAAGAAAAAAAAACACACTACTTTCTATTCCTATGGGAAAAAAAAGGAATGGTAATGTGAACTGATTCCTAACTCATAAAATGATTCATAAACTAAGCCAAAAAATAATAATG
>NC_061098.1:49522814-49527936 GCF_015104395.2 Macrobrachium nipponense | reverse complement strand
AATAGAAGCCCCAAAAGAACTTCATGTACATCTGGCTTTTCTTTTGACAATAATGCTGCGTTCTGGTTTTCTCACCTCTGGTTAAAAATAAAATAAGGATTTATCTACTTCCGAGAACTACAGAGCAATTGCTTTAAAAAGCGCCTTTTGTAAGTTACTGCACTGTATTGTTTTCGACTACTTTAAAAGATTGTTTAAATCTGGTGATTTTCAATTTGCATACAAGAAAAGTTTTTCGACATCGCTGTGCACTTTTATGGTGATAGAGACAGTGTAGTATTATGTGTCTCGGGGATCAAGTGTACTGGCAACATTACTGGATTGTTCAAAATCCTTTGACAGGATACGGTACGAGAAATTGTTTGACATACTGATCAGCTTTTAAGGGGTTGTGCCCATTAGTCACCAGGTTACTGATAGCAATGTATGATGATATTAAAGCTAAGGTTAAAAGTAATGGTATTTATTCTGAGAGACACAAAATTGAAAATGGAGTGTAACAGGGAGGGGTAATGTCCCCAATATTGTTTACTTTGTATGTAGATGTTTTAATAGAGAGGATTATAAAAACAAATGTAGGTTGTTACATCGGTGACATCTGTGGAGCAGTTTTAGTATATGCTGACGATATTATTTTCCTCTCTCCCACAAGACGAAGCATGCAAATTTTGTTGGGTGTTTGTGAAAGTCTTAGTCGTGAATATGAGTTAACATATAACCCTGACAAATGTGGTCAAACATTTGGGACATGTTCTGGCCAACACAAGGCATATATTTGATGCAAGTCCAATGATCCCAGACGTGAAATGTAAGACTAATGGCATTCTTTGTCATTTTAATTTTTTGTCTGCTGACACCAGTGTTAGACTATTCAATACTAATTGTTCCAGTTCACAGTTGGTTGATTTACAAAGTCCCGATGTGAACAAGCTTAATGTAGCCTGGAAGGTTTCGTTCCGTAGGATTCTCGGAGTGAATCCGGGTACAGGCTCCAGACTGCTTCCTTCTCTTATGATGACGTCCTCGCCATCAGTAACAGATATTGGTGGTAGAATGTTTTCATTTTTCGAAAATGGATTCAATCAAGAATCAAGAATTATTTCTTTGTATTTCACTAACTGCTTTGTTCTAAAGGAATCAATTATGTATAAAAATTTGTCATTTATTTCGCTAAACACAAATATCGTTGTCGGCAATTTGTTGCACAACAACACTACCTTGGGAAATATTACGCAATTACTCAAGAAAAATGATGACTGTGAAGATGAATGGAGGATCAATTTGATTAAAGAACTGATAGACTGCAACGAGAACACCATGATTACTTGTTATAAAACAGAGGTAACTATTTTTTCTTTAGACCATCTGTGCTGAGTAAGATTTTATTTTAGTAATTTTGTAATTTTTTAAAATATATGTATTTCGTGTAATTATATGTATTGCATATAAATAGGGATTTGAATTTAATTGAATTGAAAAATGAATAAAATGATAAGAAAAATATTTATATATGTGGATGCTTTATTTAAAATGGTTACGAAAGGTACCGTTCTCAGAATTCATTTTCTATTGGAAACATACAAAGGGAGGTACAATGTTTCACAAAAAAAAAGATTTATAACTAAGGATAGTGTTACAGTGATAAGCGAGATAGCCGAGAACTTTCAGTCTAGCACGACCCTTTACTAAGTAAAGGGTCGTGCTAGACCGAAAGTTCTCGGCTATCTCGCGTTTCAATTTTCCTTCGTGGCAAAAACCTTTATTTATACATAGCATCACGTTTTATATACTTCGTGATCAAGTTATTCATATATATATATATATATATATATATAATATATATATATATATGGATATATATATATATATATATATATATATATATGTGTGTGTGTGTGTGTGTGTATATATATATATATATATATAATACATATATATATATATATATATATATATATATATATATATATATATATATATATAAGAGAGAGAGAGAGAGAGAGAGAGATAGAGAGAGAGAGAGAGAGAGAGAGAGAGAGAGAGAGAGAGAGAGAGAGATCTGATAACATCTCAAAATGAAAAAGTTGAGGAAAGTACCATCGGAAATAATTATCGAACACCGTAATGATGACAGCAGGTGTGAAGACGGACGCTGTAAATCCACAGGTGAATGTTTATCTCTGATAAAGGAACAGCCACCTGTCAAGTGGAGAAATTGTTAGTCGAAATTCTCATTTACCTGATGCTAATGAGATAAGATAAGGACGCGAAGACTCCTAATGACAAAGTATTGCTATAATAATGAAAGGGGTTCATTACATGTCATTATTCGTTCGTGGTTTATCTAAGAAATTATGAAATAAGTTAGAATTTATTTCGTGTATCGCATTTCATTGAGAAAAGGGTCTTGGCACAAAAACCCTTAATTTACAAGAATTTCAAGAATATGAATTGTTATAAGATGGGGAATTGAGGTCAACATGCATACTTAAAAGAAGGTGAAACTTGCATTTTTATGAATAGAATTAAACTAACTGTTGTGAAAGGAAGAGCTGTCTGCGAACCTAAATAAGATCAATCCTTCAGTGAACCAACTCCCAAAATAAGATTATTTCCCACTTATAATAATAATGATAATAATAATAATAATAATAATAATAACCATATATGATGAATAATAATAATAATAATATAATAATAATAATAATAATATGATATATGAATAATAATAAATAATAATAATAATAATAATAATAATATAAAACACCAAGAGATGAGGGACACGATCAGGAAAGAATATATGCAGAGACTCAAGTCAAAACTCAACGCCGGAAATATGATCAAAGCCATAAACACTTGGGCAGTACCAGTAATCAGATACAGTGTAGGAATAGTCGAATAGACGAAGGCAGAACTCCGCAACAAAGACCAGAAAACTAGGAAGCATATGACAATACACAAAGCACTACACCCAAGAGGCAAATACGGACAGACTATACATAACACGAAAGGAAGGAGGGAGAGGACTACTAAGCATAGAGGACTGCGTCAACATCGAGAACAGAGCACTGGAGCAATATCTGAAAACCAGTGAAGACGAGTGGCTCAAGAGTGCATGGGAAGAAGGACTAATAAAAGTAGACAAAGACCCAGAAATATACAGAGGCAGGAGAATGACAAACAGAACAGAGGAATGGCACAACAAACCAATGCGCGGACAATACATGAGACAAACTAAAGAACTGGCCAGCGATGACACATGGCAATGGTTACAGAGGGGAGAGCTCAAGAAGGAAACTGAAAGAATGATAACAGGGGCACAAGATCAGGCCCTAAGAACCAGATATGTTCAAAGAACGATAGATGGAATAACATCTCTCCCATATGTAGGAAGTGCAATACGAAAAATGAAACCATAAACCACATTGCAAGCGAAGTACAAAAAGAGGCATGATTCAGTGGCAAAAGCCCTCCACTGGAACCTGTGCAAGAAATGCCAGCTACCTTGCAATAATAAGTGGTACGAGCACCAACCTGAGGGAGTGATAGAAAACGATCAGGCAAAGATCCTCTAGGACTATGGTATCAGAACAGATAGGGTGATACGTGCAAATAGACCAGACGTGACGTTGATTGACAAAGTCAAGAAGAAAGTATCACTCATTGATGTCGCAATACCATGGGACACCAGAGTTGAAGAGAAAGAAAGGGAAAAAATGGATAAGTATCAAGATCTGAAAATAGAAATAAGAAGGATATGGGATATGCCAGTGGAAATTGTACCCATAATCATAGGAATACTAGGCACGATCCCAAGATTCCTGAAAAGTAATCTAGAAAAACTAGAGGGTGAAGTAGCTCCAGGACTCACGCAGAAGAGTGTGATCCTAGAAACGCCGCACAGAGTAAGAAAAGTGATGGACTCCTAAGGATGCAGGATGCAACCCTGAACCCCACACTATAAATACCACCCAGTCGAATTGGAGGACTGTGATAGAGCCAAAAAATAAAATAAATAAATAAATAAATAAATAAATAAATAAATAAATAAAATAAATAATAATAATAATAATAATAATAATAATAATAATAATAATAATAATAATAATAATAATAATAATAATAATAGTAATAATAATAATAATAATAATAATAGTAATGTGTGGTGCTGTGGCAGAGTGGTTTAGTCCATCAATGAGTAGGGTGAGCGTTGATTCTTTATGAAAGGATCTTTACCGCAATTTCCTCAGCCTGCTCAGCTGTAAATGAATACATATTCCCGATGGGGTAAGGGTCCAGCTATGGGTTAAATGGCAAAACTCAGCAGGGATGGAAAGAAATGAAAGATTAAAAAAACAATTACATAAATGGAACCTATGGCAACAGAGGAGCTTCGTCAGGCAGCCAGGTATACAGCCCGATTGACGAGGAGAACGGTCAGGTCTTGGAGGTCGTCATCCAGCAACTAACCACTACAACGACAGTAACCAGCAACCAGTAACTGGAGCAAGAGACAATGAAATCCTACAACGTAAAGAAATTAAGGGAGAAAACATGTAATGTTAATGAAATACTGAGACTAATACACACCATTAGTATCACAGAAACAAATATCCTGCGTATGCAGGTGCAAGACTAGTAGCAGAACAGTACTTACAAGCTCTAGGATAAGACTTGCAGAGGTTAACATCAGAAGAGGGTCTTTCAAGGCAAGTCACTTTCCCCACTACTCTTCGTACTATAGTAGCCATGATTACCATGACAAAAGTTCAGCAGAAGATGGATGCTAGGTACCAACTCAAGAAATGAGGCAATAGAATTAAGCATCCGATGTTCATGGACGACATCAAACTGCATGGTAAGATCATCAAGGAAATAGATAACCTAATCCAGACCATAAGTGTTGTATCTAGGGGCATTAAGATGGTATTTGGGAAAGAAAAATGTGCCTTTGTTAACATACAAAAAGGAAAAGTGACAAGGAGCGAAGGGATAAAGCTACCAGGATACAAACGCTGGAGAATAATAGGAGAGGATATAAAACAATGAGATGAAGGACACAATCAGGAAAGATTATATGCAGACTTAATGAAAGAAATATGATGAAAACCATAAACATATG
>NC_061098.1:49512814-49515314 GCF_015104395.2 Macrobrachium nipponense | reverse complement strand
AGAAGAATTATTTCTATAAAATATAGCATATTCATTTTAATTTTCGTTGGTGAAACAAGGCTCTATTTCACCATAGAATTTAGTATGTTTGAATTTATTTGGTGTACTGAATTTAGGATATGATTCTGTTCGATAATTTTATGTTTCCACTTATAACTGAGAATATAGGAACAATATTTAATTTTTGTTCTTTTTATTTGATCCTTGTTGTTAGTATGAGTGGTACTAAGTATGAATATTAATTACAAAGACCACTTCTTGTTAATTAAGTTAAGAATATATTGCTGACAACTTATACGTCAGGGCAAAATCTTGCACGTGGTCCAAGTAAGCTAGAGGCAGCTCCACGCCTTTCTTTAAATCATCGTCTATGAGGACCTCACCAAACCCATCATTATTCCAGTTCTGGATAAAGTCTCCATATGATGGTAGCTCCACATCATTCTACAAGGGTAGATAATTATAATCGTGATATATTATTCATATGTTCGGATAAAATATACGAGTATGAAGGAATTCGTGTCATTGAAACTTATTGTTAGAAACTGCAGTGACATTATCGACTCGGCCAACAAGTGAGGTTATAAGATGATACCAATTCCGAGCTTACAAATTTCTGTCGAACTCAGGTATTTGTAATTAGAGTCGACATCCAACCCCCTCTGCCATGTTAACCAAGTCGAACGTTTGCCGCACGTAGCCATATTATGACAATGGGTAGAGCAACGGTACGATAAGATATGATGCTGATATTATATACATATACTGCAGTCCTGAATTTCTCCTCTGTCTGTCCGCTGGTACGAATCGACGGGAGGACGAAATTATTATCAACTGAAAAATTCCCCTTCAGTTAACATATATGAAAATATATTAATTCCGAGGTAGAGCGGATTGGATATTAAAGGACATTTGTAGCTTAATGCATGTATATGAATCACGGTGATGTGATAAGAATTCATAATATAGTCAACATGGCAGAGGGGGTTGGATACCGCAAGGTTTAGAGAATGCAAGGTCTTCTCACGGGTGACCCAAAATTGGGATCTAATGCGCAGGTAAAAATCGTGACGTCACGCGGTCTACTCGCTGTGTTTGGTGATCTTTGACTAATCGGCCTGTTTACAAACCAACAGTGTGAAGACCTTGCTTCCGCATATTTGATATCAGCATTGTCCATAATAGTGGCTTTAAAATTTGTTTTTCTTGCTGCAATAGTGATAGCTTAAGCAATATGCCCAACTCTTTGTGCAGATACGGGTGCTTTGAAAATGGGGGAAAAATAAGGATGTAATTTTTCATAGATCTCCTACGGACGACGACGCAAGGAGGAGGTTGGTCCACATCTGTAAACGAAAAGATCTTATTAACACTAATATTACACAAATATGCAACATACACTTTGCAGCCGATGCCTATGAGAGAAATATAATGATTGAACTGATGAGTAGGCCTGTGCCTAAAAATCAAATGAAACTGAAGAAAGGATCAGTCCCAACGCTGCATATGTCCATAAAGTTGAGTGGGAAAACTAGAAAATATAAATGCATTATACGTTCCATAACAATTTAGCATCAGAAACTGCTTCTATTAAAGATAATTTGATGAGTTTTTTTTATCTAATCAAGTAGAATGCCTCGTAGCCGGCAAACACAATAATTACTCGAAGGATGATGACATTAGTAAACCTAACTTTACGAAGTTTGAGTCCCAAAGCGTACAGATTTTCAAGAGAACAGTTGAACTTTCAGTTTCCTTACTAAGCAACTTTATATCGATGCTCAAGGAAAATAGATGTGGAGACTGGCATCTTAGAGGAAAAGGTCTGATTATGGATAGGCACTGAGAGAGTACAAGCCAGTTCATTTGCCCTGTTGATAAGTGGTTTGATTTATTCAATTCTGGAGTGCCTTTCTATAGAAAGACTTCAAGGAATGCTTACGGGCAAAACTTAAAAAATCAATGCAAAACATTGCAAGAAAGGATTCGTCTATCTAGAACAATGAAAACTCTGGAAGGCAGAGAACTTTATCCTTTCCAAAAAGCCTTGTAAATCCCTAACGAACTTACTAGGGATGTTAGGTGAAAAAATTTGCAGTATCATACATTTTGAATTATAGGTTGAATCAAGATGGACTGGAGCACTTTTTTTGGCTGTATATGCAAATGGGTGCATGTCATCAACACCCATCACCTGTTGAATTTAAGAACTGAACTGAATTTGAGCCAATCTCATTGGAAAAGAGAGCACTCTGTCATGAACAAAAAAAAAAAAAAACAATGTTGAAAATTGTTTTAGTGGTAATATGACTGAGGCTTCATTTTCCAACTTGATAACTGAAAAAAGCACTTCTTAAGAAGCTGAAGAAGCTTCTCTTCAGAAAGAGTTAAGCTTATCGGCAATATTGTTTTGTTTGCCAATGGAAGAACTGCAGAATGTCAATGAAGACAAAACGTTTTAGGAAGAAATGTTTGAAGATGTCAGGGAAGAAGAAAGTTT
>NC_061098.1:49487814-49507814 GCF_015104395.2 Macrobrachium nipponense | reverse complement strand
TGTTTTAATCGAACTGTCAATGTCTTTCCACTTTGTCCTACGTAGGTTTTATTACAATTTTTGCACGGAATCTTATTAAATACAACCCTGTCCATTTCCAGGTGAATTTCTGATCAGCAAGTTTCTAATAGTTCCTAGCGTTTTGAACACAACATTAATACCTAGTGGCTTGACTTGTCTCGGGATGTTATTAAAGCAAGTAAAAAAAGGAAGTAATAAAAGATTTTTTTTTTTTCAAACTTTTCAGTTTTTGTCAATCCATAAAACGTTTTTCGTTCCTTACAAAAGGTGTTTTCAATAAAACTGTTTAGGTACCTCAAATTGCCAGCATTTCACGTCCTTTGTCAATTTCTTGATCTAAAAAAATCCGGGCTGCTGACCCGCAGGGGCCTTAAAAACATAGCAGAAAAAAAGCAGTCTTAGTTCAATTAAAATGATGGTTTGAATAAAAAATTGTTACTAAGAAAGATATTTGTGGGTTTTCCATAAAACTAGAAAATGAACTTCCTATCAGATCTATGTTATACCAACACATCTAAAAATGGTAATTTTCCTTCTTCTTTCCTCTCAAGGGTGAACTTTAGTGTACTCAGAAAGTTGTTTACGTTCCTTTTCACTGGCCATGAACAAAAGATGTCATCCACATATCGTATCCATAACACATCGCTTCTGTTTTCTATAGACCAGCTTGTGACCTTGTAGCAGATTCTGCTTGGAACAGTTTCGATCAGCTGACAACCTTGACCTGAAAAAGTGAGAGAGTAGATCTCCTCCCGTAGAGTCGAGGTGGTGTTGGGAATTAGTGGCATGTTATTGTCTTTTATTGTTGAATGAATATTCATTACTTTCGTGTTTGGTGGTTTTTGTGGGGATAAATATCGATGTTATTGAGGTCGGGGTGAATCCTGTATCATAAGAGTTCCCATCAAGAAGGCAAAATGGCCGATGAGGAACTGATTTATTCCCAAATTCAGATACGTGTCCAAATGTCCCACAGTGGATAGTACATTTTTTAATGCGACTGATCCAAGAAATATGCAAAGAGCCTCAGATTTTCCTTCTCCCCGTTTGTGAGCAAAAGTGGAATATAAGAGAAGTTTGATCGCTCAAGGGCAACAGCAGTTGCGTTGCTACAATTGTAATAAACCAGGGCATACAAAGAAAGTATGTAGAGTCAAATATTGTGGAATATGCAAAAGTGAGGAACATTTTTGTCAGGCTTGTCAGTCTCAGATACGGAGGGATGCATTGGGCAACAGACTTTTACTGGGCCATCCTGAAAGTAGGAGACACAAGATATTGATCCATACTGGTGTTAGTGGTATAACGGTTGGAATACCAGGTGTTTTCATCCCATATGAGGATACAGGTGTAACTAAGAATACCGAAATTAATATGGGGAACAGTGAAAATGGAGTCGCTTTTGGTGGTGATAATGGTAATGATACCAAGGATATGGGGATTGGTGATATCGGAACCCACACTGATGATACGTGGAATAACAGTGGTGGTGTCGGGGGATGATGAACGGGATATTAAGGGCCACGGTGGTGACAATTATGGCTGTTTTAACAAAGGTGGTATGGGTGATGATGCTGATAATGATACTAATACTAATGCTGATACTGATACTAATATTAACAATGGGGTCCTAGTGGATGCAATGAGAACCACGGGCAGTGATATTTATGTGGACGTGAAACAGGGAAGCCCTAACCACAAATATAAAGGTGTTTTATCAGAGGATGTTATTTTAAATCCAGATACAAAAACTATGGTAAAAGTCAGACTGAGGGAAGTGAAAAAGCCCAGGGAGGTATGCGTAATTGAGGGTAGCGAGAAACTAAGAGAGATTATTAGCACCGTATCGGTGAACAGAGTATCAAACACTGGTGTTACATGGGTGGAATTATTTCCTAACTGTAATGATACAGTTAGGAAATACCAGAAGAATGCAAATGTGGTAGACCTCCAAGATTGGAGTAGTGACTGTGGTTCAGAGCTTATTGTAGACGGGAAAACTGAGTTTTCAGGGGCAGAAATGCAATCAAGGAAGAAAATATTTAGAGAACATTTAGCTAATACAGACTATAAAGAGCATATAGAAGCGGTAAGCGAACTTTTGGCAGGAAATTTGGGGTAACAGTAAGCTTTTTACGAGCGGGTAAACTGGGATTTACCAATGTGTTAGAACATAAGGTGAAAAACTTAGAGAAAGGTACAAACCCATTTTTATTCCTGCATACTGCATACCTTTCAAAATCAGAGAACAGGTAGAAAAAGAGGTCAGTAAATGGGAAGAGGAAGGAATCATTAGACCTAGTGTATCTCCATACAACTTTCCTCTGTTAGCAGTGCCTAAGAAGGACGGTTCTGTCCAAGTATACGTCGATTTTAGATCTTTGAATGAGAAACCAATTCCTGACCGTTATTCAGTCACGTACATACCAGATCGGTTTTGTAGAAATTGGGGGACATAATATTTATAGCTCAACTGATTTAGCGCAGGGTTTTATGCAGGTCCCTCTTAGGGAAAATAGCAAGGAATATACAGCTTTTTCAGTGCCCAAGGGATAATATGAATTTACGCAGATGCCTTTTTGCTTGTCAGGTAGTCCTATGAGCTTTACGAGGTTAGTAAATACAGTTTTGCACGGGCTATTGGGTAAAATTGTTTTTCTGAACATGGATGATATATTGATTGCAACAGACTCGATCATGCAACACTTATAAGTGCTTAAGGAAGTACTTAGGAGACTTAGGTTAGCAGGATTGAAAATTAAGCTAGCTAATCGTCCCTTCTTGAAGAAGCAAATTACATATTTAGGTCATGTCATATCTAAAGAGGGAGTTAGAGTAAATGACGATAAAGTCAAAGTAATGGCAGATTTTCTTATCCCGAAATCAAAGAAGCAAATTAGGTTATTCCTGGGTATAGCATCGTTCTTTCGACGTTTCATGAAAGGGTTTTCTAACATAGCAGCTCCTCTAACAGATGTATTGGGGGAAGACATTCAATTTCATTGGGGAGAACCATAACAATTAGCTTTTCAGATCTTAAGGACGCATTAATGAATCCCCCAGTTCTGAAATTTCCAGATTTCAGCAAACCCTTCACATTAGTGACTGATGCCAGTCAGGAGGGTGTAGGTGCTTGCCTTGTGCAAAAGTCTGATGGGAAGCTCCATCCCATTGCATTTCAAGTAGGAAATTTTGGACAAAGGGCATCAATGAAAGACTAATGGCTACCATAGATAAAGAAGCCTTTGCAATAGTATCAAGTTTGGTTCATTTTAAAATGCTACTATTGGGGAATAAAGTAGAAGTTCTTACAGACCACAAGCCATTCTTGGATCTTTTTAATAAACCCAATTTGTCACCCAAAAGAGCTTGATGGTTCTTAACTATCAGGGACTTCGATGCAAAGCTCAGATATATAGAAGGCAAGTTAATATACAATGGGATATAAGTCTCATAGACCAAAGGCAAGCTGAGAATGAAATTTTGGCAGACACAAAAGCATTCTTCAGAGGGGAATCATTCAAGAAAGGTTATAAGTTACCATTTTCAGGTTTAGAATTAGAAGGTAATCTGTTGGTCAGGAAAATTAAATATAAATTGAGGACTAGTGAAAGTAAAGGAGACACGACACAGATTGTAATTCCGAGAGTCCTAATTCTAGTAGTTTTGTATAGAGTTCATTGCAGGTTTGGTATTCCACATTTGGGGATAGAAAGAACATATAATGAGATGCTTAATAAGTATATTTGGAAAAATTCATATCATAGTTGAAAAAGACAGGGAAATAATGAGGTAACATTGCTCAGTTGCATTTTTTTCTTTCCAGATTTTGCAAATGGATGACGAAATATGATTAATCAGTTTTATGTAACATTTTTCTTCTTTCTTTCTTTTACTATTTTCTTATTATGTGCAAACTGCAGCGATTTTGGTGAAAAGGCAGTTATTTTCATACTGGAAAAACAGGGTGAAAAATGTGGGAAAATAAAGTGGAGTTGAGAAATATTATAAGGGATTCGTCTGGTGATGACTTTTGGTGGTAATGATACCTGGTGGTAATTTTTGTGATTTGGTGATACCTGGTGGTGAGTTTTGGTGATTTGGTGATTCCTGGTGGTGTTCATTTATTGTGGATGATTTTTTGTGGTTATTTTGGTGGTGAATTTTTTGTGGCTATGATTTTTTGTGGTGATCTGTGGTTTTATGAGCCAAAGGGGTGGTGATGTGTGGTTCTTATTGGCATTATGGCTCTTAGGGGTGGCACTGGTGCATTGCGGTTGTACGGTTCCCCTGATAAGGTGTTGTATTTTATGAGGTTATATTCACCAGTGGTTATATTTGGCAGTATATAATATGTTGTGGCTCTCTGTGGTTTATATCCCGACGAGTTGATTTCTTGGGGTTTATATAGTACATGTGGCGGTATCACAAATGGTTTACTTTGAGGTATATCGGTGGTCAAATGGCTTAGGATTTAGCCTGTGGTGGATATTTTATGTTGATGGTTATTTGATATTGGTGGCTTTATAATAGAGGATTTTTTAAGGACAATTTTGGGTACCCTTGTGGTGACAATGAGGATGTCCTGAGGATAACTTTGAGGTTTAATGTAGTTCTGTGGCATCAGTGGGGATTTATTGAGGATTCCCAGCGAGGATTAAATAGAGGATATTTGAGGCCAATTTGATAAATGATGATTTCTGGGTTTACGAGTCTGACTAGACAAGTCAATGGTGCGATTTGAGCACATGTTGAATTAACAGGTGGTTTGGCGCTGACAATGCTGTGGTGTCTCGGATGAGACCAATTGTTGATATTTTCTTTTGGAGTTGATTACTCAGAGGTTTGACTGCTTTCAGGAATGTTGATGGTGACATTCCATGGTGAAGAATTTCAAGGGGTCATTCGGAGTATGATACTAATATGTTGCGGCAACAATTTGTGTGGTGATACATACTGCATTTTGTAATGGGAAAAGTTGAATTTTTTTTTTTTTACATGGGAAACTTGTAATCGGGATTAATTTAGCGGTTTTTATGGTATCTTTACATAGGATTTCTATTATAAAGAGAAGGTAGAATTTATCTTGAGATACCTAAGATAGAAGGGATATTCAACATTATGTTTGATGGAGGTTAGCTGTATAAACACTACAGGGGTTTTCCTGTATAAACATTATGGGGGTTTTTGATAGTATACTTGTCAGATACCGGATTAATAATGAGTGGTCAGGTAGTGATCAAATTCTCCCAGTAAGCTTAAAAGGGGTCAGTAGATAAAGACCATATTTATTTTAGTGAGGAATTTCAGTCTTTAATAATTAATTATGAGATTGGGTATGTTAGTTCATGAGAGATTTGTGTGTTAAAGATCATGTAGACTTATCAAGGGGTCAGTTAGAACCTATTAATGACGAAACACGGACACACGATGACTTTAGAGAATTCCCAAGCCCACACGAGTGGTGACAACGAAAACAACTTAGGATCTACTGCGCCAAAGGTCGGATCTTCACACGGGCGACGACGTCACGGGTCGCCATTGCAAGGACGAGATATCGTCGATGGGTCGTCTCAGGATAAATTCTGGCACAAATCAGGAGTCTACAATACTTCTACGAGGCGGGAGCAGGACGCACTTGCATGGGAGTCGCGAAATATTTCAAATCGGCAACTAGGTGGCAGTTACGATTCCTTTATTGGAAGACGTCGAATCTACAGTTTAGCAGCAAGGGTGTTAGGATACACCTACAGGGGTCACAAACCCTTAATAATGGCTCATGCAGACTCATTTCGAGATGGTTCATGTGCTCAGCTGGGATCTACAATTCATCGACAAAGGTGTACATGAAACACTTACATGGGGATCACGAGGCGGTTAAAGTTCCGCCTACACTAGAGACTGATCTTACTTCGGTGAACACTACACAGTTTCAGTGATTGCAGCTCTAAATCAAATTAAAAGACATTATGCACTAGTATATACCAGTAATCTATGTAGTGTGCGACAGGGGTGCGCACATATAGGTGGCCGAGCCATCTGAAGGCTCTGGTCAGAGGAATTAATAGACATATATATGACAGAAAGAGATAAGAGGGGGTACTTATTTAAATATGATTTTCGGGAAAAGTAATATTAGCTTAACGATTTTTTTTTTTTTTTGGAGGGGGATGTTCTTTAACTCATTTTATTCCATTTTCATATTAGCTATTTTTTGGGACATAAAAATTATATTTTTGTAATAGCGAGAGTTTGAATTCTCCTAGAGTTTTGTTATTTGAATTTTCAGCTTTCTTCAGAAGTGACACACAAAGGGACTAAAAAAGGAGCGTTATTTCGACCCTCATAAGATATATATAAATATGTATATATATATATATATATATATATAGTATATAGTATATTAATATATATATATATATATATATATATATATATTATATTATATATATATATATATATCATACTTCAGGGCACAATTTTTTCACGATACAACATTCATTGAATAGAATGGCTTTCTCACTGTTAACCAGCTTTTTTGAAATTGCTTCATATTTTCTAATTATTTTCTTTACTTCATTGCCAGATACCTAGTTTTAAGTATTTACAAAAGACTATAGGGGAAACATAAAATAAGACAAATATAATATGTTAACAACAGAAATTATATAAAAAAAGTTGAAAGTAAGTTATTATATACATTATACATAAATATATATTAATTACATATATGTTTAATTCACTGAAAGTCAGTGTGCGCTCCTGTCCGCATGTGGGGGTTTTTGTTCCCACGCGGTTGAAGGACTGCCTCCTACACGAGGGCAAGGAACGGTTTGCCTCACGTTGGATGTTAAGGCTGGGACGTTGCATTGCGATGCTGACTGCTTCTGATATCAATAAACGATTGTAGTTGCCTTCCTTGTCTATTATTTTGGTGTTTGTGAGAAGTTCTTGTAATGATGGTTTTTTATTGTGGGTATCCACAAAGTGCTGATGAATGGCTCCTTGGTTTCTGTGGGCCTGCATGCGACGTTTGAGTGTGGTGGTTGTGTGTCCGATATAGTATTTTTGGGGGGACTGACTTTGCTCGTCAGCGCAGACAAATTTGTATACTATATCAGATTTAACCTCTTTCTCCGTCGATGGGGCCGTACTATTTTTCATTACCAAAGAGGCCGTTGACACCCCCTCAGACACTGGAGGAGTATAGATAAAATTTATTTCTTCGAAGTATGTTAGTAGCCATGATTTTAGAGCAGTAAGGCACTGAGTGACTCTTTCTCTCTCTCTCTCTCTCTCTCTCTCTCTCTCTCTCTCTCTCTCTCTCTCTCAACTTCTCACAATTCTCTCAGGTATCCAAATCAGACTTGTGAACAACAAAAATACATTTATTTGAGAATAAAAGGATTAATTAAATAAATCAGATTCTCAAAGAAACAAATCTTTAACTGAATTAGTTAAAATTCCAAATCCAGATAATTCAAATAACCCTGGGGATCGAACCAACCCCGTCTGCCTCTTTCTTTACAATAACTAACATTAGTTTAGTCATAAAATAGGCAACTAGAAAAGTCATAGTTTCACCGCACCATATGTGGGAACTATCAGTTAAGTTCCAAATGAATTTGCCAGATGAGTTCCCACTGAAACTGCCAGAACTGTCTCGATAACAAAAAAGAAATCCCACATAAATACATTGCAAATAAACCAAAATGACATAAACCAAAAAGTCTTATGGAAAAGGACATCTCTGAAATAAAGGTTTAAAATATAAAAAGACAAAGGCCCACTCGGGCTTAAAAGGATGCTTAGCCATTTCAGCTGTGAGCAGTAACACTTGACAAAATGCAACAGTAAAATGGCCATTTTTGACACAAGGCCGCTTCTCCCATTTGGGTGCTTCTCCGACTTAGTTATCATAACTCCCCATTATGTAGGGGAAATAGCTCGTATGTACGCAAGCACGAACTTTCTCACAAGACACTCCCCCATAATATGACGTTATTGATTCGTCACAAGTTCATGGCACTAGGAATAGATGTGCGACGTCATAACAGCTGATTATCACGCCCATAAAATCTACCCAAAACCAGATCCTTGCTTCCGCTCATGCACGGACATAAGACGTGATCTGTTTAGCCTAGGCAGTGACTTCCACTCGGCGCCACCCCAAGTGTTGCGTCAACATTTTCGGAGCTAACGCTGAATCTGTTATTTTAAGACCCCGTTTGTTTCCATGGAGTCAAAATGATGATATCTATCGTTTCAAAGAATGTCATTGCTCATCATATCCGCTTATCAACCATCGGTCAACAAAAAAAAGCCATATATATATATATATATAATATATATATATATATATATATATATATATATATATATATATTATTACATATTACATATGTATTAATATTTTTGGAGAGTATCCCGGTCATATCTAGATAAAAACCGATCCTATGATAGATGCCATAAATATTCAGAATATCACTGTCAAAAGGAATATTATGTTCAATATTGCGATTCCCAGAAGCCTGTCTATGTAATCTGATTACAACCTTTTTCCCAAGTTTCATTATAACATGTCTTTGTGAAAAAGTGACGTAAATCTTTGTCATAAATATCTTGCTAACTGCAGAGGAGGGTTGAAACAATACAGGATCAATATGATCAGAGGAAAATGACAGAGAGAGAGAGAGAGAGAGAGAGAGAGAGAGAGAGAGAGAGAGAGAGAGAGAGAGAGAGAGAACGAACCATTTACCAATAAATATTACAAATATGGTAGATTAACAAGGTTTTCATCTAAATACTAAGGAAACAAAGATTATGGGAAAAGGGATTAAATTGTTCTCTACATTTTTCACTCATTTGTTGATCTTCAAACATGAAAGAACGAGGAAGGACAAAATAGAACGCATGGTAAGGGGATGGAGGTAGAGGGATAAAGCAAATGAACTTTTGTTGCAAATAAAACTCAAGTAATTGCATCTGGTCAGATCAAATTCATCCTAGATTACCAAAATAATAAGTGAGCAAACTTCCTCTTTTTTCGTTATTTTTCTTTCGACTTGCTCAATTTTCAAAGGCTGCATGTATCTCAACATATAATATGAAACCGATTCTAAAAAAAGTTTAATCATATCAATCCCTACAATATTGGCATTCTATTTCCCAAACTTTTTTTATATAAATAAACATTCAAAGCTTTTTTTATTCACCTTGAATTTTAATTTATCTCTTTATTAAGATCAAGAGTTTGTCTTAGTTAATGTAAATTTCAATTACAATTTATGTAAAGTGAAAAAACTAAATAAAGTGTAAAGTTCAATAACATTCCACTGGAACCCTTGTAATGAGGATACGTTCAGAATTAAAAGCCACAGCAGTGTTAACAATATTTATATACAGAGCTAAAAATGACAAAGAGAGACTTTCGGATACTACTCCGATCCCTCATCAGTCCTAGAGATACGGAGTAGTATCCGAATGTCTCTTTCTGTTATTTTTAATCCTGTACGTAGATTTTTTAACATTACTGCCGCTTTTAATTCTAATTATCATCATTATTTTTTTCTATCACAGTCCTCTAATTCGTCTGGGTGGTATTTATAGTGTGGGGTTCTGGATTGCATCCTGCCTCCTTAGGAGTCCATCACTTTTCTTACTATGTGCGCCGTTTCTAGGATCACACTCTTCTGCATGAGTCCTGGAGCTACTTCAGCCTCTAGTTTTTCCAGATTCCTTTTCAGGGATCTTGGGATCGTGCCTAGTGCTCCTATGATTATGGGTACAATTTCCACTGACATATCCCATATCCTTCTTATTTCTATTTTCAGGTCTTGATACTTATCCATTTTTTCCCTGTTTTTCTCTTCAACTCTGGTGTCCCATGGCATTGCGACATCAATAAATGATATTATTATTATTATTATTATTATTATTATTATTATTATTATTATTATTATTATTATTATTATTATTATTATTATTTCATCCTTGTGATAGCTCATAAAGGATATTAACTCACTAAGTAAGATTTTAAAAGATTAGAAATATGAAAAAAATAAAAAAAGGGGCGTAGGGTAAGTTTCTCATAAATTAATATCCAGATCAAGAAAGGAATTCTAAATAGTTCGACTTACATTGACAAGTATTGAAACTTAAAATATACAACAGGTAGATTCTAACAAAGAAGATCGTAATTACGAACATTCAAAATATGTCGTAAACATGCCAAGATGTTAATTGTTCTCGGAAAAGATTCATATTTACGAACAGGATATCAAGAGAACAGCGCAGAATCCTCTGGAATTCTTTCCTTTGGAGAACTATCAAGCGCTCTCCTTTCGTGACCTTTCACAGAGTCAGTTCCAATTACCTTTGGAGCTGAAAATCAAATTGCTCTCATATGAGACGTAACGGTTCAAACAGCATGACGTTTTCTTTGAAGTATTTCGGTTTCTAGGTGAATCGGATATTTTTTTCTCTCGTTACTGAGGGTATTTGCGCGGTTGAGTGAGAATGAGCAGCTGGGGTAATAGTACGGAAGTGGGAAAACAAAAGTTGCTTTCTTTTTCATTAATATCCTACCTATTACTACTTCTATAGATCCTCTATTTTGCGTCGTAGTGTGACGTCACGTCCATTCTGAAGGTATTCTTTCAGTCAGTGTCCTGATAGGCTAGGAAACTGAAACACCCTACTGGAAGGCGTATCTCACATTTAAGTTCTTGTTTGCGTGAAGGCTGGGCGACCAGAAGCCATCAAAAATTAGATTTTCCATAGTTCATTTCTGCCTGTAGTAAAATAAATAGTCTTTATATTATATTGAACAGCCATTCATTTAAAATATGGTTATGGCCTTCAAAATTATGAAGTGTAAAAATGTAGATTCTATAAATCATCTGCAGTATGGATATTGGAAAACCTTAGCATTGCATAGAATTTCGAAAGTAAATTTCTTTCAAAAATCGAAAAAGAAATGCATAGTTATCATAAAGAATTAATTATCCTGGTATTAATCAGTAAGCAAATAGAGAAATATAAGTTAAAACCAAAAAATATGGTCTTATCATAAAGAAAATTAAATCCGTAGGAGGCTTTGTTATTGCAATAATAGAGGGAACGGGAAGGTTATATTACTGTTTTAATAGAGAGAGAGAGAGAGAGAGAGAGAGAGAGAAGTTCATTCACTACAAATCTTGATGAAACGGTTGTGCAATTTCCAACCTTGTTTTTGGGACAAAGCCTTAACCTGTTGATACCATACGTATCATACCTCTTTCTTTCATCACTTTTGCATTGTATCACAGCTTCCTTTATTCTCCCCCAGAATGACATCCTAGGGCGGTTTGTCTCCCTCTTCTTCTAATTACTGGTATTCAGTATTTTTTGTGCTTTCCTGAAGGAAAAAGACAGCTTTCTATGAGAGTAAGCTTTGGAGAGATATTTGGACTCTGTTTACTTACCTGTATATTCGTCTGTCTGTCTGTCTGTTCGCCCCATCTGTTTCTCTTCTGTCTGTTACCTAAATTGTGGGAAATTACGGCAAATCCTTTGATGAAGAAAGGTGAAAACGATCACTGTGTGACCTTAAAGTTTTAGAAAAGATGGAGGTCAAAGTTGATGTAATATGATCATTTAAGAAGCACTGAATTTTTTAGAACGATACTTCTAAAGGTAACGAATATTTTTTAAGAAATTATAGAAATTGAACTTGGAAGAACAGAACCTCTAAAGGTAAAAAATATTTTGAAGAAGTTATTCAAGAATTATAACCAATACCCAATTTCTTTTATTTTTTCGAAACAATAATAAATGAAAACAGAAACTCCATAATAAGTGATTTGCGTTTGGCCACGTAAATGCTTCATAGCCAGGTACGTCTACATTTTGTCTTCTATAAATAACTCCAAAATTAAAACGGAAATACTATTAGAAGCGTACTTATTAAACTGACCCCTCAAAAGGTCAGAAGTCAGTGGTAGCAGTGTTTGGGAGCTTTAGATGATACGTAGGAATCTACAAATTTGTGGTAAATATTTGACCAAATAAGTTATAATAGAAGTTATGTACTAAATTCTTTCTAAAGTAGAGTCAGATATCAAATGGTCAAATTATATATTTTTGGATGTTCAAATATTTCGTAGACAACTAATTATATTAGATATTTATTTCAATATTGATTGATGATAATAATGCTTTCTTTACAATTCTCAGGCTTAGAGTTAAATTCTAGATGTTCATATAAAAAAGAAGCCAGTAAAGATTAGAGCTATTATGATTTCCCTTTACTAATAAAATGTAAAACAAATCTAAGATAGTAACATTTCAGGAAAACACGATGAAACCGATAGCCAATAAGTAATCTTAAATAAATACCACATTTCCAGAATGGCCCAAATCATTTGTCATTTTTGAAGGGGGTGAGGGCGAAATGAGGAAACTTCCAGGACCCAGAGAAACATAATGACTTGAAGAGGCGAAATGACTCTTAATAGATCCGATGGTGTTCTGCCTGAGTTCAGCTTTTAATTAGGACTGTAAATGGGACGATTTGACTTAATCATTCTCCTACATTTTTCTTACTCAGGTTTATAGCGGACTGAAATTAAAGCATTTTTTCCCTTATACATAAATGAGAAACGTCCCAGAGTCCTCTAACTTGCGAAGTGGAAGTACCAAATAAGTTTAAGATTTATATATACAAGATCACTGAAAATATAATTTAGAGTTATGACTTTGTTTACGCTTTAAAACATAAATTTTTCTATCTTGATGTCTTTTCTTTCCATATTCATGAGTTTTTATTTAAAAAGTCCATTATAGCTATTAATCTTATGAGTATTTTTTTCAGTATTTTAAGATACATTAGTTTATTGTCTACGGTGCGATTGGTAAATAATTTTTTCTTTCAGGTTGATCAGTTTTAAGCGTTAATCTATAATAGCGGGAGTGGGGTCAGTTTCAGCATGGAAGTAAATTACCTTTTCTCATAAGCCATATAGCACAAAAAGTTATGCCGGAAGCTACGAATGATCAAAACTACATTTTCAATTGCTGACGTCATCTGTTAATTATACAGATAGATAGATAGATAGATAGATAGATAGATAGATAGATAGATAGATAGATAGATAGACATAGATAGTAGAAGCGGAAAAGCAATATTTAGTCGAGATAAATAGTGAGAATATGTGGACTTTCAAATTTCAGAAAGGCGATGTTCCTAAATCATGGAATTCTCAAGTTATATCATACAATTTGCTCCCCTTATAACCAGTAGCGATTCCATATTCATCTGAAACGAGCATAAATTTTATGCATGATGATTGTATAATGGGATATTCTCGTCCATGCCATTTTTAAAGCATATCACCAATGGTATTTCCACAGTAGGGGAAATTTTGCCGTCAGTGCACCTAACGTGTTGCACTGTGGGCATCACTGAAGTGTTTGCAGAGTCCCTTCCGTCCTTAGCTGCATCCACTCTCTAGCCTTTTATTTTGCCTCCTTTCCAGCTTCTTTCTTCAGTCTTGATGTCCAACCTCTCAAACTATAACTTCTTAGTACAAATGAGGCCTTTTCTCCCAGTTTCCACCTTCAGTAGTTTGTACTTCATCTCATACATTTTCCTTGACCTCTGTATCTTTCTGTCCAACCACTCCAACTCCACCTTTTCATTGTCTTAAGCACTGAATCACCAAAAGTTCCCTATTGTTTGGCTTTGCCTAAATTTCATTAACCCTGAATCGTTAACATTTTGTCTAGTTACATCGGAGTTCTTGGGATTTGGAAAATTCCCTCATAGCTAAAATCTAGATAAGTATTTATTCAGTTTTTGCTAATATTTGATTCTTATATTTCGAAAACCATACGAAATGAAAATTTCATGTTTTTGTGGACGATTTCTCTGTGAAAAAAGAAAAAAAAATTGTATAACAGTTATTTTGCTGCTGCTTCCAATACAACTGTTTTTCACGAATATGTTATGTAAATTTGGGGTTGGCCCTCGAATGTTCAACAGATTTTTTGGTTTGAGATTTTGTGACATAAATTGTTGCTGGGGACGAGAGAGAGAGAGAGAGAGAGTACAACAAAAGATTTTCAAATACAGTTTCATTCAGTCTCTCTCTCTCTCTCTCTCTCTCTCTCTCTCTCTGTATAAGGCATTGTCAGAAGCTAAAACCAATTTTTACCTTCTTTCCTGTGTGTGTGTGTGTGGGTGTGTGTGTGTGTGTGTTTGAGTGTGGGGCACTGAACAAGCTGTCAAAACATAAAACCCTTTTTGAGTTTAGGCAATATATGTTGGGCTTCCAGATGGAAATGCAGTTTTTCGATAGACTTTTCTTTACGATACAAGAGTCAATTTGGCTAAAAGAGTTTGGCTATATCTCAAATAAGGTTTTATTGGATATTCAGTGGCCATCAGGTTTTTTTAATATTTCCTCTGCTGTCTTTTTTAAGACGTTACATACACACGCGGACACACACAAACACACACATATATATAGCAATATTCAATCTCTGCTCTAATAAGCTTTGTAAATGTATTCCAGCTCATTGTTTTTATTGTTTTCTTTAATCCTATAACCTTCCTTCTTTCGAGAAGCGGTTCAACATTTCCTAAACTGTGACATCATCACCCGCCATTCCAACTCTGGGTAGGAAAACAGTAGGGGTATAATGTCATTGGGAAATGTAGACCCGCTTCTCAAAAGAAGGGAGGTTATAGGATTAAAGAAAACAATTTAAAAAACGGATCTGGAATACATTTACAAAGCCTATTAGAGCAGAGATTGAATATTGCTGCTCTCAGCAAACAAACCAGTTATGGAGACACTCGAAGATAGTATTATAAAGTTAAAAAGACAACAAGAACCTATTCACTGAAAGGAGTATTTTATTTTTAAGCTAAATATAAAATTGCTTTGTTAAGTGCTTACTGAAATGGAAAATGAACCATGAGTATTGAGGGAAGATTACAAAGAGCATCGTAAATCATTTTATCAATAGCAGTTAGGATGAGAATAGCGGGTATTTCAGTGTCTCTCTCTTTGCCTTTAGATCCAAAAGCCTCTTTGAGATGAAACCATCAAATCTGAATCTTTAGCCTGCCGTCCGTTCAATAAAAGGCATCCTTCACTGAACTAACATAGTCTGAAGAGAGATTCGATAAACATTTCAAGAATCTGTTTATCTCTGAAATTGAGCCATTCGAAACTTCCCTCAACATTCTTTCAATCTTTGCCAGTTTAGGTAATTGGAAAGATTTCGCTCAAAAGTCCGGCCATGTTTTTGACCGAATGTTTCTCCTTTATAATGATCATCTCGATTGACGTCATACAGAAGTTTACCGGCAATTGGAAATCTTTGTGCAAAAGATCATGATACTTTACTTGATGTTTATAAGATACAAGAAAAATAAAACTACTTTCATGTGAAATCGAAACTGACAGAGAGAGAGAGAGAGAGAGAGAGAGAGAGAGAGAGAGAGAGAGAGAGAGAGAGAGAGATGCTCTTATTACATTTGCAAAGGTATAGTGCATATAGGTTTTTTCTGCCATACGCTTTTTTTGCATTATTATTTTCCTAATTGTAATTATTATTATTATTATTATTATTATTGCAAATGCGCTTATAATCCCTCAAATGAAACAAGTTCAGAAGACAGTTAACTGTTACCTTCTGTTACCTTTGTCAAAAATACACCATATTCTTTGGAAGCTTGAATTTCAAGTCAGTGTACCTTGGAGGCTTGTTCTATATGATAATAATAATAGCATATCTAAGCTTTCTCATAGGAGAGAAAAGAATTCACTCGTATGCGAGGGACCTTGAAACTCCCACCTCCTTTTCCTGCAATGTTGCATGGAGAAATTTACATGAAACTGGAGTCAGCTTGAAGGGTAAAATAAGAAAAACTTTAGGACCAGCTGCCGCTGCCTTATTGCTCTCGGCTGAAGAGACTGGAGAGCGTAACCATTTCTTGGTATTTGTTTTTTATTGGGGACGAGAGAGCGATAAAGACAGGATTGCTTAGAATAGGCGAGATCGCTGGATGGCAAAGTATTTGATGAAAAAGGGCAACTAGATATTTCACGAGACGCAACAAATAGAGAATTCTGCTTTCTGAGCTTGAATATATTGAATTTATGCAATTGCGATATATGAAAGAACTATTCGATAAATCAATAAACTTCAATCTTCCATTAAAGTGGGATGAATTAAGAGTTTAAGCAATAAAAGACAAATAAAAGCTTAATTTTCAAGTACCTTCATGTCGGGAGTTTAGAAGACACCGCCTGGTACCTCGTAGCAATTTCAGCAACGAATAGGTAGATATGTTAAGGCATATATTCCCTCCAGAACATTCCCTGGAATTAAATGTCGTTTATCATCCAGGAACCTGGAAACAGATCTGGAATGGGGAAGTAAATGACGAACAGCTGATGGCTTTGATATTGAGCCATTGCAGAACCTTTATGATATTCAAGAATTGCACTTAACTTTGTCTTCCTAAGCAACATTTGTTATTGCAGAAATGTTATAAATTTTGCATATGATGAAATTGTTGTTCAACTGATGTTCTAATTTTGGTGTAAAATTAAGGTGTTCGTCTTAACGATGTCTTGAATTAAATGTCGGTAAATTTCTCATTTGAACAATGAATTCCTTCCATGCCTTCGTAATTTGTTGTCAATAGATCCCTGGTATCCTGAGAGTGAAGCCTCAGTTTGTCCATCTTTTTACCCATAAATGAAAAATATTACTTTCCTTTATAATTTGCCATTTAACATTACCTTCTGTTTAAAAATCCAGTGCATTCTCTCTTGACATGAGAGCAGTTTTCTCTTTGATACTGAGTGACCCCCTCTATTATCATCTTTTGGAATGATGCTATGTTGACAATCATTTTGACTTCTGGTTACAAATAGGGGAAAATCAGTCACAATTCTATTTATCAAAGTACTTGGTGCAACTTTGCTTGTTTCCATTGTTTATACGTAGATCTAAATCATCATTTGCCTTTAATGAAATACTTTATAGTTTCAAAATTCTTCTAGTGGTATTATATTCACTATTGTTCATTCAGAAAGTTGTGCTTAATGTACATTACCATCTGGTAATGCATAATAATTTTTCATGATTAACATTCATTTCGCAGTTTTAATAGAGAAATGCTTATCAAGAAAAAATGTCAGTGTTAAAAAATGGCACACCAAATTTCACTGCAGAATTCATACCTTTTCTGCAAAATCAGTAAACAACTATTTTTCTTCTTCACTCCTTTCAGCAGAAGTACCAAACTTCGTTTTCTTTCCTCCAACACATTTAACGCGATAGCATCGTGCCTGTTTTTCTCCTCGACATGCAAAATACATAATTGCATTTCATTGCAATTCCGTCGAGTTGCAGATGCTTCTTCCTGCAAATCTGTCTGTAATTCTCTTAATCTCGGTTAGCGTCTAATTTGTTACAGCCTGCAGGCCAATCTGAACAAGGATTAGCTGGAATTATACTGTCTTTGTTGCTGTTTTCTCCTTCAAGGTTGCACGAGATCGTGGGGTTTCTGGTTTTATTTATTGCCTTCTGGAGGGAAAAAATAGGACTTGTCATGTTCCTGGAACATTTATTAGGAATGAGGAATCTTTCTGACATTACCAATTTTGTACTGTTTTTGCTCTTTCAAAGAAAAGGAGAGAGTGACAGCATTAATTTAATCTAGCATTACTCTAATTGTAACTATTTTATTTTGTTGATTTATTTATTTCAGTTTATATTTATTACATTCATTCTATCACTTATACTCAAATCGCTTGCTCTGGTGTTAGGGAGCTATATTATTTTCACGCAGAACATCTCAACTGTCACAATTTTACTTCAGATCCAATTACTTATCGCACTTTCTCTGTTTCTTTCTCTTTATCTCTCTGTAATCTCATAGTATAGCATCTGTTTCTTCCTAAAATTCTATTTAACTTTAACCTTCATATCTTTACGCTTCCCTCAAATTCTTCTTAATTATCCAGTTCATCCCAAGAAAAATCTTTAAAAATTCTAGTTTTATGAGGCAACATATGAAATAGTACTCTCTTTCTTCACTAACGTCTATAGAATTCCATCGCCCCAAGTTCTTTGTTGATACACCAACTATTACATATTCAAAAAGATTCTCTCTAGAGAGTTGTGCCACTCCGTTTCTATAACTATGAGAACATTGGAACCTTCCATAACACGTTAGAATGAAGTTGGACTTCCAGATTTTGAATTACAAGAGGTTCCGGAGCACAATCGTCGAAACATTTGAGGAATTGTAGATATGAAAAGTTATTGTAACTTTGGTAACCATATTGGATTTTATCAGTTTTATGATTCAGCCTTACTTCTACTCTATTGAGAGCTTTCTTGTCCATACCAGTTGATGATGATATCGAATAAAAAAAAAAACTAAACTTGACTATGGTAGATTTGTGTATTATTGTGTTACGAATATACCTATACATTATATTGTAAAATATTCATTCATAATACTTATTACCTTTAATACTAGCCAATCAACAATATTTTCATATTTAAGAAAGGCATTTTTTCTGTTGAATTATCAATCCTTTATTTGGGGCATTCCCAGCTCCAAAATAATGCTGGCACATTTGAGGAGATTATTTTTTACTATTAATTTGAATTTTATAATTACTAATGCTTTCATTCATGTTTTTTTTTTCATCTTTAACATATTTGATAAGTATAATCTTTATCATTCCTTCTGAAACAATTTGGACAAAAACGATCTTTGTTTTAAATAACCCTTCTCATTACATCCTTCCTTCGTAAACTTACAAAGTGACTGACTTCATCTTTCTTTAACTATTGTTTTAGCAATTTTTCCTAAACAAGAATAGAAGTATTCTTGGCCTAAATTGGCTTCGTTAAACTCGTTATATCGCCTACGCAAAAGTTTTCCGTTTTCGAAATTCGTAACCTTGAATACAGGGACTCGGTTACTTATTCTCTCTCTCTCTCTCTCTCTCTCTCTCTCTCTCTCTCTCTCTCTCTCTCTCTCTCTCTCTCTCAGAGCATATTTATATTCGCATATCTTTTGCCTATCTATCTTTTTCTTCATCATTTATCAAAGAAAATCTTACTTTATCTTGATCATTTTATTGATCAATACATGAAAATTATATGTATTTAGATAAGTAATCAAGAATAGAGTGTATATCCTTATAATAGAGTCATTTACGTATTTATAATTCCTCACAATTATTTACTTCGAATATAAATTCTTTTTACATTACTTTTCATGTCCATTTACTGACGATTCAGCAACCGCCACTTCTTCGTCCTTTGCCCTTTGACCTTGGCGTTCACACTCAAGGTCAAATCGCTCTTTGAACATCCATTACCTTTGATCTCGAGGCCATGATGTGAATGGGGATCCTGTAATTGATTCTGGTTTATAGCCTTCAAGATACAGCTACTGTCTGATGCTCTGTCTCCTCTGCTGCTCTCTCTCTCTCTCACTCTCGTCTACTTTTGTCGTTCCTTTTGGAAACTAAATTGATTTGAGTCTTTCACTTGATTCAGTATTGATCTTTGTGCGCATGTGTATGTGTTCCTGTGTGTGTTTGTGATTGTTGTACTTATTTTTTTTAAGACTAAGTGTATATATATTAATATATGTGTGTGTATATGTGTATATATATATATATATATATATATATATATATATATATATATATATATATATATATATATATATATATATATATACACACATTCGCATAAAGACGACGTCTTGTGGCAATTTCGCAAAAGCTGTAAAAAGACGAACACACATAAAATATAATAAAAAGACACATCCTAATAGCCAAAATACATTTGTAGTAATATTTAAAAAAATAACACTAAGCGCTAAGAGCAATGCCATTTCAAGCGAAGGGAAGACGACGGTGACAAGAAGAAGACGCGAAAGGTCCCAA
>NC_061098.1:49431349-49487314 GCF_015104395.2 Macrobrachium nipponense | reverse complement strand
GTAGATGCTGATTATGGCATTCCACGGGAACATATCATGTAAGGGGATCTTTTCCGGTCGTTTCTGGTCGATGGGATTGCTGGCGGTAGCAGATTCCTTAACAGTTACACATTCCGTTTTGGGGAAAGATATGAATTATATATGTTTCTTTTTCTCTTATGTGCGCTGTGTAATGGGGGAAAGTGTTTACTTATTAATGTTTGTTATTATCTTTTTTTCGCTTTTTTCTTTTTTTTTTTCTTTTCTTACGAGAGATGTTGTAATGGGGGTTAAGCTCTAAATAGCATTTTTATTTTAGATAGGAGATATAATTTGCCAGGGTATGTTGAGTTGGATAAAAGAGGGGTGTTCAGCATTATATTTTATGGAGGTTAGCTATATAGACCCATAAAGGGGTTTTGCTGTTAGAAGTTATGGGTTCTCTTTTGATAGTGTATTTGTCAGATATGGGATTATTTTGTGATGATTCAGTGAGTAAAGATTATATTTTGTTTAGCGAGGAATTTTTAATATTTGACTAGTAGCTTGAGTATATTAATTTAATGACGGATTTGTGGGGTAAAGCAAGACTTTAGTTATTTTATGACTATGTAGACCTTTTAAATATGGACACACAATGACTTTAGAGAATTCCTCTACTCTACGTGATGATGGCGATGGAGACGACTTCGTTCTACAGTACCAGAGGTCAAGTCAAGTCTACACACGAATGGCGTTTCTATTGGACTGCCTTTGCAAAGGATGAGAGTCTTTCGATATATCGTCTCAGGATACGTTCTGCGGGCATAAATCAGGAGTCTACAGTCTTCAATGAGAGGTGGGTGCGAGTAGCACTTGCATAGAAGTCACGGGACATTTCCTTGACAACGGGGTGGTGACCACGTTTCCTTCAGTAGAAAACGTCGAATCTACAGTTTCGCGACGAGAGGGTGTTGGATACACTCACAAGGGTCGTGCTGAGTTGTTCTGAGTTGGTTTATGCACTCGACCTGCGTCTACAACAATTCGCTCGTCCTACAGGGATCCCAGCTGTTTGATGGTTCCTGCAGGGTTCTCTCGTATTTCTTCATGGTGCTTAGTCGGTGTGTCTACAACTCGTCCACGAAAGTGTTTCATAAACACTTACATGGAAACCATGAGGCGGTTCGAATTCCGCCTACAGTGTAGACCGTTACAGTCCCGCCGCTGGAGGATAGTGGCAAGGGTGAGCCTTTCTTTATTGACCGTTACACTATACCAGTATTAATGATCATGTTAGGTGCTATACTGATCACCATTTGTGCGCTAGGAGTTCTTAAACTTTTGTGCATTCGACGAAGCACAAGGGCTCCAGCAACGGAGGTAGCCCTAAGTCATGTGGTAAATTGATACATTGTGCATTAGTTGCTGATGTGGTGTGCGACAGGAGTGCACAGAGGACATAGGTGGCCGAGCCATCTTACAAGTGTGTAATGTTAAGTGAAATCACATATCATGTCTTGCTTGGAGACAGGCTGAGCGGTGGGGGCAGCTTACTTGAGTGAAAGGAATTCGAATACGCAAGCAGTTTAACCGAGAGATCACTCACTCTGTCGTTAGGCATGTACATTCACTTGTACAGATGTTACAGGCCTAACAGTCCAAGACACTTGCGAAAGTCACATTCTTTTCGGTGAACACTAAGAGGTCAGGTGGTATACGCCGAGTGTCGGGAGAGAAAGCCATCGTAAAGGTAGGACATATTTTGTAAAGACTAGAATCCTGTTACCTTTGAAAAAGAGAGAAGAAGTGTAAAATACTCTCTTTACGTGAATACTTTGAAAGAGTGATGGGTGAAGTGTATCTTTTACCCATTATTATCTTTATTACAGATGGGTCCTATTCCATGGCTAATTTAGAGACGGATTCTCTAACCCTGACTATAATAAATGAACTTACTGACATTTTGGGTCTGGGAGTGAATTCTTATTAAGGAGGGTAGATGTTAACTTACTGGTTTCTTTATGGGCAGATTTAGCTTTTCTGTCATTATGACTTGGTAATCAATTTGTTCTTATTTTATATTCAACTGATTTGGGTAATAAATAGTATATATAATACTTACGAGACTTAATAGCCTAACGACATGGTTGCAGACAGAGGGCACCATTGATGACAGGTAAGGGTTGCTAATTTGTGTAGTTTAATGAAAAGGTGGGGCTAAGATATATACATATAAATTATATATATATATATATATATATATATATATATATATATATATACATATATATATATATATATATATATATATATATTACTATATATATATATATATATCTTTACAATTTTTACATTACAGTTCTCTCTCTCTCTCTCTCTCTCTCTCTCTCTCTCTCTCTCTCGCTTTCTCCTCTCTCTCTCTCTCTCTCTCTCTCTCTCTCTCTCTCTCTCTCTCTCTTTCTCTGGCTACTGAATCAACCAAATGTCCTGTAAAATTAAACGCCTTCCTAGAAACGATCGTTTATTAATGTCCAAAATAAGGAAAAAATTATTCAGAAAAAAGACCTTCAGAGATTGCAATATTCAGACTACCATTTTTATGTATATACCTCGCAAGGTTGGTGAGTATCTTATCCAAACAGATACCTTTCAAAGTTTGTTTTCCCCTGAAAATGGATCTCTGGTTGGTGATGCCAAACGAAGACTGAGCAATAAATTGTTGTCAATACCTCCAGCAGGTGTGGGATGCTTTTAATGGAAGTGTCGAAAGAAGGTAATATACGCGAAGGCTTCAGTTTGAATAACAGCTATACGGTGTTGACGTTCAGTTAGTTTTTTTTCCATGTTCATTTGCTATATATACATTGTATGATGGGTATCATGTAAACGTGCACATAACCACATAAGCACATTATATATTATATATATATATATATATATATATATATATATATATATATATATATATTATATATATATATATATATATGTATGTGTATGTATATATATATATATATATATATATATATATATTATATATATATATATATATATATATATATATATATATATATGCAAGCCAGGAGAAGGGTGAAATGAAGTGACTTGAACCGAGCGCTTTCATGTATTTCTACACCTCATCAGGGTTCAGGTACAAGTGCCAAGAAAACAAATATAGTCATAAGAAGACTTTCGTGGCAAGACAAATGATCCTAAAAAACAAACAACGCTAATAACTACCAGACAGTCCTAATACTTAATAGCATACTTGCTTTAGAATACCCTTCGTTAAAATTTCATGAACTTTGTACAAACCTAGGCTGATATTCAATAAATTATCACAGTCTTGTTTAATTAAACATGATTCTATTAAATTTCTTTTCACTAAATCTTTGCAAAACATAATTTCCTTGGAGTCTGTCCAGTTAATACTATGATCGCTATTATTCATGTGTACAAATAATGCATTTGACATATTACCAGTTCTTACATTATATTTATGCTGTTTTAATCGAACTGCCAATGTCTTTCACTTTGTCCTACGTAGGTTTATTACAATTTTTTTCACGGAATCTTATAAATACAACCTGTTCCATTTCCAGGTGAATTTCTGATCAGCAAGTTTCTAATAGATCCTAGCGTTTTGAACACAACATTAATACTTAGTGGCTTGACTTGTCTCGGGATGTTATTAAAGCAAGTAAAAAAAGGAAGCACAAAAAGATTTTTGTTTTCAAACGTTTCAGTTTTTGTCAATCCATAAAACGTTTTTCGTTCCTTACAAAAGGTGTTTTCAATAAAACTGTTTAGGTACCTCAAATTGCCAGCAATTTCACGTATCTTGTCAATTTCTTGATCTAAAAATTCCGGGCTGCTGACCAGCAGGGCCCTTAAAAACATAGCAGAAAAAACAGCAGTCTTAGTTCTAAAACGATGGTTTGAATAAAAATTTACATAAGAACAGATATTTGTGGGTTTCCTATAAACAGAAAATTTGAACTTCCTATCAGATCTATGTACCAACACATCTAAAAATGGTAATTTTCCTTCTTCTTTCCTCTCAAGGGTGAACTTTATGGAAGGCACTATTGCATTTATTAGGGCTGTTGCCTTGTATAATAAGGCGCCCTATGAGGTAATGTTAGATTTGCGATAATCTTACGCTAAGTCGGTTGGTTATGCACTTCCATACTCATTGGAGTGTCTTGGGGTTTGTAGATCACTTACGAAGTCGGTATTATCTTCTTTGGTTATGACGACGATGTGTTAAACTCATGATGATTCGACAATGATGTGAGGTTCTAGTAGAAAACACGAAGTATAAAAAAATACTTATATTCTCTGAGATTACATGTTGAAGTTCAGAGGAAATTTGTACAGGTCTTCTAATGACGATGGCTTGATCGCTTCTGCCAATGATGATGGCCAATTCTGTTCTGTTCTGACTACCATCTCGGTCACAAGTCACAAAGGAAGCAGACAGTAGCTCGAACATATGAACATACATACAAATGAGAATTATAGGTTGCGGTAGTTGTCTCAAGCAGGGAGCTTGGACTAATGTTTCAAAACAAATGAATGACCACAGGTGACGGCACGTCACCTTAGCCTACTTTATTGTAGCCTATACGTCATCTTAGCGTCTCTGGTCTGATCACATTCCTGCAAGCAATCTGGTTGACCTCTTCAGTTTTAGTCTTTTATATATATGGAATAAGATTCCATATTTTTATTATGTAATCACTTACACATTTAGTGTACTAAGAAAGTTGTTTAAGTTCCTTTTCACTGGCCATGAACAAAAGATGTCATCCACATATCGTATCCATAACACATCGCTTCTGTTTTCTATAGACCAGCTTGTGACCTTGTAGCAGATTCTGCTTGTAGCAGTTTCGATCAGCTGACAACCTTGACCTGAAAAAGTGAGAGAGTAGATCTCCTCCCGTAGAGTCGAGGTGGTGTTGGGTATTAGTGCATGTTATTGACTTTTATTGGTGAATAATATATCATTACTTTCGTGTCGGTGGTTTTTGTGGGGATAAATATATCGATGTTATTGAGGTCGGGGTGAATCCTGTATCATAAGAGTTCCCATAAAGAAGGCAAAATGGCCAAAGCAGGTACAAGTCAGACTTTGGTGCATAAGACAACTAACATAAATGCAAGAGTTAACCCTTTTTGAGGCATTGTTCAGGGCGTTCTGTCCCAACCAGTGCAAATTTTTATTGAGGGAGTGAATAACTACTTAAACGCCAAGGGAATTAAAAATTATGCAGAGGCGTTCACAGAGGCAAAAGCCTTGCTAGATTTCAATAAAGGGGATTTATCATTTAGATGCTGTAGTTTTCAGTACACAAAATGTCAGTCATGGATCGAGTTACAAGCATTTCTAAGGGTAGCATATGGAACAAAGGAACACGGATATATGGTGAGGGATTTGAGAGGATTGTGCAAGATTAGAAAAGGGATAACAAGCCTTATTGAGCATAGCTCAAACTTTTTGACTCGGTGGGAGAATGGATACAGAAATTGAAAAAGTCCACATGGGCAAATGGGATCAATATCTCACTCGACAATTTACATAAATTGATTCATTTCTCATAGCTTCTACACGACGTCCCAGACGCCATTGTACATAGTTTCGATAAAAAGATCGAACCTACATTAGATGAGGAACTGATTTATTCCCAAATTCAGAAACATGTGTCCAAATGTCTCACAGTGGATAGTACATTTTTTAATGTGACTGATCCAAGAAATATGCAAAGAGACTCAGATTTTCCTTCTCCCCGTTTGTGTGCAAAAGTGGAATATAAGAGAAGTTTGATCGCTCAAGGGCAACAGCAGTTGCGTTGCTACAATTGTAATAAACCAGGGCATACAAAGAAAGTATGTAGAGTCAAATATTGTGGAATAGGCAAAAGTGAGGATCACTTGTCAGTCTCAGATACGGAGGGATGCATTGGGCAACAGACTTTTACTAGGCCATCCTGCAAGTAGGAAACACAGGATATTGATCCATACTGGTGTTAGTGGTATAACGGTTGGAATTCCAGGTGTTTTCATCCCATATGAGGATACAGGTGGAACTAAGAATACCGAAATTAAAATGGAGTCGCTTTTGGTGGTGATAATGGTAATGATACCAAGGATATGGGGAGTGGTGATATCGGAACCAACACTGATGATACGTGGAATAACAGTGGTGGTGTCGGGGGATGATGAACGGGATATTAAGGGCCACGGTGGTAACAATTATGGCTGTTTTAACAAAGGTGGTATGGGTGATGATGCTGATAATGATACTAATACTAATGCTGATACTGATACTAATACTAACAATGGGGTCCTAGTGGATGCATTGAGAACCACGGGCAGTGATATTTATGTGGACGTGAAACAGGGAAGCACTAACCACAAATATAAAGGTGTTTTATCAGAGGATGCTATTTTAAATCCAGGTACAAAAACTATGGTAAAAGTCAGACTGAGGGAAGTGAAAAAGCCCAGGGAGGTATGCGTAATTGGGGGTAGCAAGAAACTAAGAGGGATTATTAGCACCGTATCGGTGAACAGAGTATCAAACACTGGTGTTTCATGGGCGGAATTATTGAACTGTAATGATACAGTTAGGAATTACCAGAAGAATACATATGTGGTAGACCTCCAAGATTAGAGTAGTGACTGTGGTTCAGTGCCTATTGTAGACGGGAAAACTGAGTTTTCAGGGGCAGAAATGCAATCAAGGAAGAAGATATTTAGAGAACATTTAGCTAATGCTGACTTTAAAGAGCATATAGAAGCGGTAAGCGAACTTTTGGCAGAATTTGGGGATACAGTAGCTTTACGAGGGGGTAAACTGGGATTTACTAATATGTTAGAACATAAGGTAGACTTAGAGAAAGGTACAAAACCCATTTTTATTCCTGCATACTGCATACCTTTCAAAATCAGAGAACAGGTAGAAAAAGAGGTCAGTAAATGGGAAGAGGAAGGAATCATTAGACTTAGTGTATCTCCATACAACTTTCCTCTGATAGCAGTGCCTAAGAAGGACGGTTCTGTCCAAGTATATCTTTGAACGAGAAACCAATTCCTGACCGTTATCCAGTCACGTGCATACCAGATCTATTTTGTAGAAATTGCGGACAATATTTATAGCTCAACTGTTTTATGCAGATCCCTCTTAGGGAAAATAGCAAGGAATATACAGCTTTTTCAGTGCCCAAGGGACACTATGAATTTACGCAGATGCCTTTTGGCTTGTCAGGTAGTCCTATGACCTTTACGAGGTTAGTAAATACAGTTTTGCACTGTCTATTGGGTAAAAATGTTTTTCTGAACGTGGATGATATATTGATTGCAACAGACTCGATCATGCAACACTTATAAGTGCTTAAGGAAGTACTTAGGAGACTTAGGTTAGCAGGATTGAAAATTAAGCTAGCTAATCGTCCCTTCTTGAAGAAGCAAATTACATATTTAGGTCATGTCATAGCTAAAGAGGGAGTTAGAGTAAATGACGATAATGTCAAAGTAATGGCAGATTTTCCTATCCCGAAATCAAAGAAATAAATTAGGTTATTCCTGGGTATAGCATCGTTCTTTCGACGTTTCATGAAAGGGTTTTCTAACATAGCAGCTCCTCTAATAGATGTATTGGGGGAAGACATTCAATTTCATTGGGGAGAACTGCAACAAGTAGCTTTTCAGATCTTAAGGACGCATTAATGAATCCCCCAGTTCTGAAATTTCCAGATTTAAGCAAACCCTTCACATTAGTTACTGATGCCAGTCAGGAGGGTGTAGGTGCTTGCCTTGTGCAAAAGTCTGATGGGAAGCTCCATCCCATTGCATTTCACAGTAGGAAATTTCGGACAAAGGGCAGCAATGAAAGACTAATGGCTACCATAGATAAAGAAGCCTTTACAATAGTATCAAGTTTGGTTCATTTTAAAATGCTACTGATGGGGAATAAAGTAGAAGTTCTTACAGACCACAAGCTATTATTGGATCTTTTTAATAAACCCGATTTGTTACCCAAAAGAGCTTTTTGGTTCTTAACTATCAGGGCCTTCGATCTAAAGCTCAGACATATAGAAGGCAAGTTAAATGCAGTCGCAGATGCCCTTAGTAGAAGTTTTTATGATACTGAAGGATTTCAAGTTGGGTTAGTTACTAGTAACTGTATACAATGGGATATAAGTCTCATAGGGCAAAGGCAAGCTGTGAATGAAATTTTGGCAGACACAAAAGCATTCCTCAGAGGGGAATCATTCATGATAGGTTATAAGTTACCTTTTTCAGGTTTAGAATTAGAAGGTAATCTGTTGGACAGGAAAATTAAATATAAATTGAGGTAATTATATTCATAATGGGAAAACGGGGTGAAAAATGTGGAAAAATACCGTGGAGTTGAGAAATATTATGAGGGATTCGTCTGGTGATAACTTTCGGTGGTAATGATACCTGGTGGTAATTTTTGTGATTTGGTGATACCTGGTGGTGATTTTTGGTGATTTGGCGATTCTTGGTGGCGTTAATTTATTGGGGATGACTTTCTTGTTGTTATTTTGGTGGTGAAGGTTTTGTGGCTATGATGTTTTGTGGTGATCTGTGTTTCTTTTTGGCATTATGGCTCTTAGGGGTGGCACTGGTGCATTGCGGTTTTACGGTTCCCCTGATAAGGTGTTATATTTTATGAGATCATATTCACCAGTGGTTATATTTGGCAGTATATAATATGTTGTGGATAATTTGTGGATTGTGGTTCTCTGTGGTTTATATCCCAACGAGTGATTTCTTGGGTTTTATATAGTACATGTGGCGGTATCACAGATGGTTTACTTTGAGGTATATCGGTGGTCAAATGGCTTAGGATTTAGCCTGTGGTGGATATTTTATGTTGATGGTTATTCGATATTGGTGGCTTTATAATAGAGGATTTTTTAAGGACAATTTTGGGTACCCTTGTGGTGACAATGAGGATGTCCTGAGGATAACTTTGAGGTTTAATGTAGTTCTGTGGTATCAGTGGGGATTTATTGAGGATTCCCAGTGAGGATAAAATGGAGGATATTTGAGACCAATTTGATAAATGATGATTTCTGGGTTTACGAGTCTGACTAGACAAGTCAATTGAGGACATGTTGAATAAACAGGTGGTTTGGCGCTGACAATGCTATGGTGTCTCGGATGAGACCAATTGTTGATATTTTCTTTTGGAGTTGATTACTCTGAGGTTTGACTGCTTTCAGGAATGTTGATGGTGACATTCCATGGTGAAGAATTTTAAGGGGTCATTCGGGGTATGATACTAATATATTGCGGCAACAATTTGTGTAGTGATACATACTACATTTTGTAATGGTAAACGTTGAATTATTTTTTTTTACAAAGGAAACTTGTAATAGAGATTAAGTGGTTTTTATGGTACCTTTACATAGGATTTCTATTATAGAGAGAAGGTAGAATTTATCTTGAGATACGTAAGATAGAAGGGATAGTCAACAATATGTTTGATGGAGGTTATACCTGTATAAACACTACAAGGGTTTTGCTGTATAAACATTATGGGGTTTTTGGTAGTATGCTTGTCAGATACGGGATTAATAATGAGTGGTCAGGTAGTGATCAAATTCTCCCAGTAAGCTTAAAAGGAGTCAGTAGATAAAGATCATATTTATTTTAGTGAGGAATTTCAGTCTTTAATAATTAACTATGAGATTGGGTATGTTAGTTCATGACAGATTCGTGTGTTAAAGCAAGACTTTTATTTTTTTAAGATCATGTAGACTTATCAAGGGGTCAGTTAGAACCTATTAATGACGAAACACGGACACACGATGACTTTAGAGAATTCCCAAGCTCACACGAGTGGTGACAACGAAAACAACTTAGGATCTACTGCGCCAGAGGTCGGATCTTCACACGGCCGACGACTTCACTGGTCGCCATTGCAAGGACGAGATATCGTCGATCGGTCGTCTCAGGATAAATTATGGGACAAATCAGGAGTCTACAATACTTCTACGAGGCGGGTGCAGGACGCGCTTGTATGGGAGTCGCGAAATATTTCAAATCGGCAACTAGGTGGCAGTTACGATTCCTTTATTGGAAGACGTCGAATCTACAGTTTAGCAGCAAGGGTGTTAGGATACACCTACAGGGGTCACAAACCCTTAATAATGGCTCATGCAGACTCATTTCGAGATGGTTCATGTGCTCAGCTGGGATCTACAATTCATCGGCAAAGGTGTACATGAAACACTTACATGGGGATCACGAGGCGGTTTAAAGTTCCGCCTACACTAAGAGACTGATCTTACTTCGGTGAACACTACACAGTTTCAGTGATTGCAGCTCTAAATCAAATTAAAAGACATTATGCACTAGTATATACCAGTAATCTACGTAGTGTGCGACAGGGGTGCACACATATAGGCGGCCGAGCCATCTGAAGGTTCTGGTCACAGGAATAAATAGACATAAAATATGACAGAAAGAGATAAGAGGGGGTACTTATTTAAATATGATTTTCGGGAAAAGTATAGTAGCTTAACGATTTTTTTTTTTCTGGAGGGGGATGTTCTTTAACTCATTTTATTCCATTTTCATGTTAGCTATTTTTTGGGAGGGACATCAAAAATTATATATTTGTAATAGCGGGAGTTTGAATTCTCCTAGAGTTTTGTTATTTGAGTTTTCAGCTATCTTCAGAGTGACACACAAGGGGACTAGGAGCGTCATTTTGTCGACCCTCCCGAATCATAATACATATATATATATTAGATATATATATATAAGATATATGACAGATATATATATATATGATATATATATATATTATATATAACCATAGATATATATATATATCTATATATCTATATATATATATATATGATATATATAATATATATATATATATATATATATATATATAATATATATATAGTATATATAGTATATATATATATTATATATATAATATATATAGATATTATATATATATTATAATATATATATAGATATATATATACCTATATATATGGATTACCAAGGTTTAACCTCGGTACAGTGTCTCAAAAGAAAAACAAAATATCTGTTGACACCCCCTCAGACACTGGAGGCGTATAGATAAAAATTTACTTCTTCGAAGTATGTTAGTAGCCATGATTTTTAGAGGCAGTAAGGCACTGAGTGACTCTCTCTCTCTCTCTCTCTCTCTCTCTCTCTCTCTCTCTCTCTCTCTCTCTCAACTTCTCACAATTCTCGTCAGGTCCAAATCAGACTCGTGAACTACAAAAATACATTTATTTGAGAATAAAAGGATTAATTTAATAAATCAGATTCTCAAAGAAATAAATATTTAACTGAATAAGTTAAAATTCCAAATCCAGATAATTCAAATAACCCTGGGGATCGAACCAACCCCGTCTACCTCTTTCTCTACAATAACTAACATTACTTTAGTCATAAAATAGGCAACTAGAAAAGTCATAGTTTCCGCTCATGGCAGGGACATAAGACGTGATCTGTTTACCCTAGGCAGTGACTTCCACTCGGCGCCACCCCAAGTGTTGCGTCAACATTTTCGGAGCTAAACGCTGAATCTGTTATTTTAAGACCCCGCTTGTTTCCATTGAGTCAAAATGATGATATCTATCGTTTCAAAGAATGTCATTGCTCATCACATCCGCTTATCAAGCCATCGGTCAACAAAAAAACAGCCATTTAAAAATATTTATATATATCATATATACATATACATATATATATAATATATATATATATATATATATATACATATATATATATATTTATGTATATATTTATATATATTATAGATATATATAGTATATATATATTATATATACTATACATATATTTATTATATAGTATATATATATATTATATATAATATATATATATAAATAATATTTATATTTAATTTATTATTTATTATTTATATTATATATATATATCATAAATTATATTATTATATATTATATATATTATAATATAATACATAATATAAGACTTATTACTAATTGGTATAATATTTTTGGAGAGTATCCCGGTCATATCTAGATAAAAACCGATCCTATGATAGATGCCATAAATATTCAGAAAGTCACTGGAATATTATGTTCAATATTGCGATTCCAGAAGCCTGTCTATGTAATCTAATTACAACCTTTTTTCCCAAGTTTCATTATAACATGTCTTTGTGAAAAAGTGACGTAAATCTTTGTCTAAATATCTTGCTAACTGCAGAGGAGGGTTGAAAACAATACAGGATCAATATGATCAGAGGAAAATGACAGAGAGAGAGAGAGAGAGAGATGAGAGAGAGAGAGAGAGAGAGAGAGAGCGAACCATTTACCAATAAATATTACAAATATGGTAGATTAACAAGGTTTTAATCTAAATACTAAGGGAACAAAGATTATGGGAAAAGGGATTAAATTGTTCTCTAAATTTTTCACTCATTTGTTGATCTTCATACATGAAGGAACGAGGATAAGGACAAAATAGAACGCATGGTAAGGGGATGAGGTAGAGGGATAAAGCAAAATGAACTTTTGTTGCAAATAAAACTTCAAGTAATTGCATCTGGTCAGATCAAATTCATCCTAGATTACCAAAATATAAGTGAGCAAACTTCCTCTTTTTTCGTTATTTTTTCTTTCGACTTGCTCAATTTTCAAAAGGCTGCATGTATCTCAACATATAATATGAAACCGATTCTAAAAAAAGTTTAATCATATCAATCCCTACAATATTGGCATTCTATTTCCCAAACTTTTTTTATATAAATAAACATTCAAAGCTTTTTTTATTCACCTTGAATTTTAATTTATCTCTTTATTAAGATCAAGAGTTTGTCTTAGTTAATGTAAATTTCAATTACAATTTATGTAAAGTGAAAAAACTAAATAAAGTGTAAAGTTCAATAACATTCACTGGAACCCTTGTAATGAGGATACTGTTCAGAATTAAAAGCCACAGCAGTGTTAACAAATATTATTATACAGAGCTAAAATGACAAGAGAGACTTTCGGATACTACTCCGATCCCTCATCAGTCTAGAGATACGGAGTAGTATCCGAATGTCTCTTTCTGTATTTTTAATCCTGTACGTAGATTTTTTAACATTACTGCCGCTTTTAATACTATTATCATCATTATTTTTTTTCTATCACAGTCCTCTAATTCGTCTGGGTGGTATTTATAATGTGGGGTTCCGGGTTGCATCCTGCCTCCTTAGGAGTCCATCACTTTTCTTACTATGTGCGCCGTTTCCTAGGATCACACTCTTCTGCATGAGTCCTGGAGCTACTTCAGCCTCTAGTTTTTCCAGATTCCTTTTCAGGGATCTTGGGATCTGTGCCTAGTGTTCCTATGATTATGGTACAACTTTCCACTGGCATATCCCATATCCTGCTTATTTCTATTTTCAGGTCTTGATACTTATCCATTTTTTCCCTTTTTTTCTCTTCAACTCTGGCGTCCCATGGCATTGCAACATCAGTGAGTGATATATTATTATTACTTATTATTATTAATATTATTATTATTATTATTATTATTATTATTATTATTATTATTATTATTATTATTATTATTATTAGTGCTGTTGCCAAAATCTGCCTAAGGTATTCATGACAGGTCGAGAGCGCAGTTCAAACTTGCTCTTAACTGCAGATGAAATGAAAAACAACTATGAGCCGATGCAATGTCTAGAAACTTAGAATTGGTGATTATCCTCGTCTTTGGAAAGATATCCAGTCCTTAAATCCCAAAACTAAAAAGCTATCACAGAGAAAAGGGGAAGCAATCTGTGAGGAGGCTATCGCAAGTATGTGGGGCGATCACTTCAGCAATATCCTGAATAGCATAAACGATCAAGACTCCCTAAGGGATGTAGATCAGCTCCTTACTGATAACTTTCAATTTCATTTTGCTGATCGTATTACGCCAGGTAACATCAGCGATGCCATAAAATGCCTACCTAATAATAAATCGCCCGGCTGTGATGGTCTTCTCGCAGAGGCTTTCAAATTCTGCCATCCGATAATTTACATTTTGTTAGTTGCCCTATTCAATGCGTGCATAATTCACCGGTTTCTTCCAGACTCCCTACTCTTAGTTCACTTGATACCGTTTAATGAAAAACAAGCTAAAGGATGCAGCTGACCCTGGTAATTACCGGCCAATTGCAATCACAAAGATCGAATCGAGGATACTTGAGTAAGTTCTTCTAGTGAGACTTTCCCCTTTCTACACACCGCTGACAACCAGTTCGGGTTTAAAGCAAACCACTTAACCAACACCTACATCTACATACTGAAAGAATTGCTGAACTACTACTTATCATCAGCCTCTCCCGTTTTCCTATGTTTTGTGGATGTGAGAAAAGTATTTGCCAGAGTAAACTACCTGAAGTTCTTCCTTAAGTTGCATAGAAGAGGCGCACCTCTATATTTAACTGGCATTTTATATTCCTGGTTCTCCACACAGTTCTGTGTCAAATGGGGTAACTTATTATCGTATACCTTCTGCTCCTTTCACGGGCTTCGGCAAGGGGACATTCTCTCCCCATACCTGTTTAATACGTACACAGATGCCTTGAATGTCAAACTGAACTCACTCCCAATCGGATACACTGTCAATGAAACAACTATAACAACTTCTGTTACGCCGACGATATGATTCTCATTTCCCCATCAGTGCAAGGTCTCCAACGACTCATCGACACTTGCCGCCAATATGCAGAGAAATTTGATATCCTATACAACGAAACCAAGGCCCAGTGAATATCGCTGCTCCGGAGATCGCTTAAGCATATTGCAGAACCACAAATTTTCCTCGGAAATCATCGGCTGGAATTCGTGCACGATTTTTCGTATTTGGGTCACATTATCACGGACGACCTAAAAGATACGGCAGACATTGAACAGAGGCGTCGTAAACTATGTGCAACTGGCAACATGATTGCAAGGAGGTTTGGCGTCTGTCACCGAGACGTGAAACTGCTGCTCTTCCTCTCGTATTGCTACAGTATTTATGGGTGTTCGCTCTGGACGAACTATACCCGAGAGACCATGAGGCGTAACACTATTGTGCGCAATGACATTTTGAGACGCCTCACAAACACTCCTCGCTACCACTCCGCCACACAGATGTTCATAGTAAACCGCCTGGACAACTTAAAATTCTTTGTAAGGCGAACAACATCCAGTCTGATAACCCAAGTGAGAAACAGCAGCAATTTGCTTATACAAAGCATCCCAAGGAGTGAATCAAGATCTAAATTGGCGGAAAGAAGGGGAAGTGAGGCCTTTGTTCCCCAAAAGGATTTAATCTCTGTATTGGCAAGGTGTCATCTACAGAATCTGTCATTATTATTATATTTATTGGTGATATTTTACTTTTTCATTATTACTGTGAATACGATCACGTTAAAGTTTTTCTACATTCAATTTTCGTATATAGCCCTCTGGACCTTACTACTGTAACCACCTAAGGTCTCTAGCTGAAATTCATGTTATATAATCTGTGCACTAACTATTATAACTCGCAATGCATGTTTTCTCTCCAATATTATTACCGTTATTACCAGTATTATAATTACTATCTTTTATGCTACCTCAGCTATTTTGTGGATAAATGCCGATTATTCATTTTCTTTTTTTTATCATGTTGTCTCATGTATCTAGATTGTGTATGTTACTGTCTGTATTTTGTATATTCCATGTATATGGACCTGAGCTGAAATAAAGGATATTATTATTATTATTATTATTATTATTATTATTATTATTATTATTATTATTTTATATTATTATTATTATTTTATATTTATTATTATTATTATAGATTATTTATATTATATTATTATTTATTATTTTATATTATTATTATTTTATTATTATTTATATTATTATTATTATTATTATATTATTATATATTTATTATTTTATATTATTATATTATTATTATATTTATTATTATTATTATTATTATTTTATTATTATTATTATTATTATATTATTTTATATTATATATTATTTTATATTATTATTATTTTATTATTATTAGATTATATTATTATTTTATATATTTATTATTTTATATTATTATTATTTTATTATTATTATTTATATTATTATATTATTATATATATTATTATTATATTATTAGTTATTATATTATTATATTATTATATTATTATATATTATTATATTATTATTATATTATATTATTATTATTATTATATTATTATTATATTATTATTATTATTTATATTATTATTATATTATTATTATATTATTATTATTATTATTATTATTATATATTATATTGGTTATATTGTTTATATTGTTATTTATTGTTATATGTTTTATATTGTTATATTGTATATTGTTATATTGTTATATTGTTATATTGTTAATTGTTTATATTGTTATATTGTTATAGTTGTTATTGTTATTGTTATTGTTATTGTTATTGTTATAACATAAACGTATGTTTTGTTTGGCTGTGTTTGTGTGTATGTGTATGTACGGACATTGATATTTTATTCAATCTATATGTCATAATTCCTTTCTCTTATTTTATGTCTTTCATATTTATTATTTATACAGTTAGAATTTCGTGCTAAGCCGCCTCAATGTTAACAAATAACTCCCATGAAGGGTGAGTTATATCCTCTGTACTCCAAAATAACTCACACGCCGTCCAATTTCCATTCTCTGGACTCTAAAATGAACCCGCATATTTGAGAGGCAGAAAGCAACAAATGTCCAATTCTTACCTCACCAAAAACAAAAATCAAAATTGCCCTTCGCTTCCCGTGAAAAGAGTGAACTGTGGGATTTTCCATACGCGTGTCTGATCGCTTTGCTGTGTAAAGGAAATAGGAAAATATGTTTGACAAAAACCAGTGTTTCTGAAAATAAACATTAAAAAAGAAAGGTTTCTGACAGACTGACTAGAATATGAACATTTTGTGTTGGTATTAGCTGTCATCAAGCCAAAAATAAAAACATAATAGTAACTTCAAATACGGTTTTCGCGTATTTAAAGAAACTGCGTAATTTTGCATAATACTGATGCGGTCTAGATTTTCATAGGGCATAATACCGTACAAAAGAATTATGTGAATATCGTTATATTATGTATATTTTTAAAGATTAAATATTATGCACTATCAGTGAACATCTCAAACACAATATACCCACAATAAAAGAACGAATCAAAACATAAGTATGAGAAACTTCCATACTTTATTGACCCAAACTTATTCAGATCTGACAGTGAAAGCATCACTTGCTTAAAAGGGATTATTCTACCTTTAATTTATTATTATTATTTTTATTAATATATTATTATTTTTTTTTTTTTTTTTTTTTTTTTTTTTTTTTTACTCTATCACAGTCCTCCAATTCGACTGGGTAGGTATTTACCGTGTTGGGGGTTCCGGGTTGCATTCCTGCCTCCTTTGGAGTCCATCACTTTTCTTTACTAATTGTGCGGCCGTTTCTAGGATCACACTCTTCTGCATGAGTTCTGGAGTTACTCAGCCTCTAGTTTTTCTAGATTCCTTTCAGGGGATCTTGGGATCGTGCCTAGTGCTCCAATGATTATGGGTACAATTTCCACTGGCATATCCCATATCCTTCTTAGTTTCTATTTTCAGATCTTGATACTTATCCGTTTTTTTCCTTTTCTTTCTCCTTCAACTCTGGTGTCCCATGGTATTGCGACATCAATGAGTGATACTTTCTTCTTTACTTTTGTCAATCAACGTCACGTCTGGTCTAGTGCACGTATCACCCTATCTGTTCTGATACCATAGTCCCAGAGGATCTTTGCCAGATCGTTTTCTATCACTCCCTCAGGTTGGTGCTCGTACCACTTATGACTGCAAGGTAGCTGATGTTTCTTGCACAGGCTCCAGTGAAGGGAAGGCTTTTGCCACTGAATCATGCTCTTTTTGTACTGGTTCTGTGCAAGTGCCGGGCATTCGCTTGCTATGTGGTTTATGGTTTAATTTTTCGTATTGCACTTCCTACATATTGGGAGAGATGTTATTTCCGTCTATTTCGTTTCTTTGAACATATCTGGTTCTGAGGGCCTCATCTTTTGCCGCTGTTATCATTCCTTCAGTTTCCTCTTTAGCTCTCCCCTCTGTAGCCATTGCCATGTGTCATCGCTGCTAGTTCTTTAGTCTGTCTCATGTATTGTCCGTGCATTGTCTGTTGTGCCAGTCCTCTGCTCTGTTTGTCATTGTCCTGTCTCTATATTTCTGGTCTTCGTCTACTTTTATTAGTCCCTTCTTCCCATGCACTCTTTAGCCACTCGTCTTCACTGGTGTTCAGATATTGCCCCAGTGCTCTGTTCTCGATGTTGACGCAGTCCTCTATTGCTTAGTAGTCCTCTCCCTCCTTCCTTTCGTGTGTGTATAGTCTGTCCGTATTTGCTCTTGGGTGGTAGTGCTTTGTATATTGTCATATGTTCCTGGTTTTCTGATCTATGCTGCGGAGTTCTGCCTTCGTCCATTCCACTATTCTTGCACTGTATCTGATTACTGGCACTGCCCATGTGTTTATGGCTTTTATCATATTTCCGGCGTTGAGTTTCATCATATATTCTTTCCTTATCGTGTCCTTCATGTCTTGGTGTTTTATATCCTCTGTTTTATAATCCTCTCCTTCTATTATTCCCAGGTATTTGTATCCAATCTCATCTATGTGTTTGATGTTGCTCCTATCTGGTAGCTTCTTCTTCTTCATCATCATCATCATCATCATCATCATCATCATCATCATCATCATCATCATCATCATTTTAACTTTGTGATAGCTCATAAAGGATATTTAACTCACTAAGTAAGATTTTAAAAGATAGAAATATGATATATATAAAAAAAAGGGGCGTAGGGTAAGTTGCTCATAAATTAATATCCAAACCAAGAAAGCAAATTCTAAATAGTTCGACTTACCTTGACAAGCATTGAAACTTAAAATATACATCAGGTAAATACTAACAAAGAAGATCGTAATTACGAACATTCAAAATATGTCTTAAACATGCCAAGATGTTAATTGTTCTCGGAAAAGATTCACATTTACGAACAGGATATCAAGAGAACAGCGCAGAATCCTCTGGAATTCTTTCCTTTGTAGAACTATCAAGCGCTCTCCTTTCGTGACCTTTCACAGAGTCAGTTCCAATTACCTTTGAAGCTGAAAATCAAATTGCTCTCATATAGACGTAACGGTTCAAACAGCATGACGTTTTCTTTGAAGTATTCCGGTTTCTAGGTGAATCGGATTTTTTCTCTCTCTCTCGTTACTGAGGGTATTTACGCGGTTGAACGAGAATGAACAGCTGAGGTAAATAGTACGGAAGTGGGAAAACAAAAGTTGCTTTCTTTTTTCATTAATATCATACCTATTACTACTTCTATAGATCCTCTATTTTGCGGCGTAGTGTGACTTCATTCTTCCATTCTGAAGGTATTCTTTCAGTCAGTGTCCTGATAGTCTAGGACCCTGAAACACCCTACTGGAAGGCGTATCTCAGATTTAAGTTCTTGTTTGCGTGAAGGATTGAGCGACCGAGCCATTAAAAAATGAATATTTTCCATAGTTCATTTCTGCCTGTAGTAAAATAAATAGTTTTTATATTGAACAGCCATTCATTTAAAATATGGCTATGGGCTTCAAAATTATGAAGTGTAAAAATGTAGATTCTATAAATCATCTGCAGTATGGATGTTGGAAAACCTTAGCATTGCATAGAATTTGAAAAGTAAATTTCTTTCAAAAATCGAAAAAGAAATACATAGTTATCATAAAGAATTAATTATCCTGGTATTAATCAGTAAGCAAATGGAGAAATAGAAGTTACAACCAAAAAATATGGTCTTACCATAAAGAAAATTAAATCCGTAGGAGCTTTGTTATTGCAATAACAGAGGGAACGGGAAGGTTATATTACTGTTTTAATAGAGAGAAGAGAGAGAGAGAGAGAGAGAGAGAGAGAGAGAGAGATGAGAGAGAGAGAGAAGAGAGAGAGAGAGAAGGTCATTCACTACAATCTTGATGAAACGGTTGTGCAATATCCAACCTTGTTTTTGGGACAAACCTTAACCTTTTAATACCATACGTATCATATCTCTCTCTTTCATCACTTTTGCATTGTATCACAGCTTCCTTTATTCTCCCCCAGAATGACCTAATAGGGCGGTCTGTCTCCCTCTTCTTCTAATTACTGGCATTCATTATTTTTTGTGCTTTCCTGAAGGAAAAAGACAGCTTTCTATGAGAGTAAGCTTTGGAGAGATATTTGGACTCTGTTTACTTACCTGTATATTCGTCTGTCTGTCTGTTCGCCCCATCTGTTTCTCTTGTCTGTTACCTGAATTGTGGGAAATTACGGGAAATCCTTTGATGAATAAAAGGAAGTGAAAACGATCACTATGTGACCTTGAAGTCTGGGAAAAGATGGAGGTCAAAGTTGATCTTTTAGAACGATACTTCTAAAGGTAACGAATATTTTTTGAGAAATTATAAAAATTGACCTTGGAAAGAACAGAAGCCTCTAAAGGTAAAAAATATTTTGAAGAAGTTATTCAAGAGTTATAACCAATACCCAATTTCTTTTATTTTTTCCAAACAATAATAAATGAAAACAGAAACTCCATAATAAGTGATTTGCGTTTGGCCACGTAAATGCTTCATAGCCAGGTACGTCTACAGTTTGTCTTCTATAAATAACTCCAAAATTAATACGGAAATACTATTAGAAGCGTACTTATTAAACTGACCCCTCAAAAGGTCAGAATTCAGTGGTAGCAGTGTTTGGGAGCTTTAGATGATACGTAGGTGTTACAAACCTCTGGGGTTCTAGTACAGGTTCTTAGTACTTTATTTTGCTAGGATCGTAGACAGTAAATGCAAACCATGTTCAAGGAAAGCAGGCACAAAAACACTCCAGAAAACTTAACAGTTTATTTATTACAAAACAGAAATAAACTACTTAAATCAGCCTAGCGGGTTTAAGTAAAATACATACAGCAAAACAGCTTAAAGCAAGAGGACTAAATACCAGGTCCTCAACGAGCCACAAGGCACCCTACAGCTAAACATCTAAACCCTAACCGAAATTCAGAGGAGAATAAATATTTCATAAATCAGTGAGGATCCAAATATATGCCGGCCAAAACTATCCTAAATAACAAAAGGCTGAAGGAAGTGGAAGATATCAAAACAAGGAAAACCTTAAAATTTACCTACCTAGCCTTACCTACCTAGCCATACAACTAAAGATATAGAATATTATCCACCAATAATCAATAAGGGCAACAAAAAAACTTATAGTATACACAAGTAAAAACTATGACAATGTATACGTATATGTATATAATATATGTACTGCACGTACACTGACAGTTCTAATAATCCTTACGTCAGGGATGTCGGGCCGAACGAGTCCATAGCGAGCACAAAACTGCTACCAAAGGGATGAACACGATCGCCAGGACAACAGGGGTATAAGGCTCCTCGAAGGAAACAACAGCTATACTGTCTTACCTGGCGATTGCCTCCCTACGTTTCTCCTCACGAGCTAGCGCTCACACACATCCCCGAAGAAATACAGAAGGACGAAGGCAGAAGTGGCAGGTGAATCCGTAATCAGTACCGGGATCCAGCGACGGTACCAATATCCCGTGGGCTCCTCCGACGGGAATAAGGGGTAATATGATAAGTCGCAAATGGCATACGCTTCTGCGGAGCCCCGTAAAGCGGACACTATGGTCGCAAGCGAACGAAGAGCCGTGATCTACAGCACCAGAGTCGCAGGTGACTAAGGCACCTACGAACGGTCGTGAGGAAAGATTCCAACAGCGCCGTTTCCAATAAACTGCCAAAAGGTCGTCCTCCAATAATCCACAAAAGCTGCTCAAGGGGAATGGTCTGACAAGGAGCGTTCCAAAGCCCGAACTTCCACGGGCAGACCATCAACGTTCAGAGTACAGCTACCAACCATCCACCGTAACTCAAAAACAAATCACAAAACAATCGTTAGAACGATAGTCCACAGAAATAAACAAGGGAGGAGGAGGCGCTCAATAACACAAAAACTCTTACATAAACTAACAAGCATTTTGGCTGCTTAAGCAAAAGAAAACTTAAAAGTAAACAAGGCTGATTTAAACTTTATAAATAAAAACAAAAACTACGTTAATTTTAATAGTAGGAATCTACAAATTTGTGGTAAATATTTGACGAAATAAGTTATAATAGAAGTTATGTACTAAATGCTTTCTAAAGTAGAGTCAGATATCAAATGGTCAAATTATATATTTTTTGATGTTCAAATATTTCGTCGACAACTAATTATACCTGATATTTATTTCAATATTGATTGATGATAATAGTGCTTTCTTTATAATTCTCAGACTTAGAGTTAAATTCTAGATGTTCATATAAAAAGAAGCCAGCAAAGGTTAGAGCTATAATGATTTCCCATTACTAATAAAATGTAAAACAAATCTAAGATAGTAACATTTCAGGAAAACACGATGAAACCGACAGCCAATAAGTAATCTTAAATAAAGACCACATTTCCAGAATGGCCCAAATCATTTGTCATTTTTGAAGGGAGTGAGGGCGAAATGAGGAAACTTCCAGGACCCAGAGAAACATAATGACTTGAAGAGGCGAAATGACTCTCAATAGGTCCGATGGTGTTCTGCCTGAGTTCAGCTTTTAATTAGGACTGTAAATGGGACGATTTGACTTAATCATTCTCCTACATTTTTCTTACTCAGGTTTATAGCGGACTGAAATTAAAGCATTTTTTCACTTATACATAAATGAGAAACGTCCCAGAGTCCTCTAACTTGCGAAGTGGAAGTACCAAATAAGTTTAAGATTTATATATACAAGATCACTGAAAATATAATTTAGAGTTATGGCTTTGTTTACGCTTTAAAACATAAATTTGTCTATCTTTATGTGTTTTCTTTCCATATACATGAGTTTTTATTTAAAAACTCAATTATAGCTATTAATCTTATGAGTATTTTTTTTAGTATTTTAGGATACACTAGTTTATTGTCTACGGTGCGATTGGTAAATAAATTTTTCTTTCAAGTTGATCAGTTTTAAGCGTTAATCTATACATTTTTTTTGCGGGAGTGGGGTCAGTTTCAGCATAGAAGTAAGGTATGAAAAAAAATTACCTTTTCTCATATTTCATATAGCATAAAAAGTTATACCGGAAGCTACGAGTGATCAAAACTACATTTTTCATTGCTGACGTCATCTGTTAATTATACAGATAGGTAGATAGATAGATAGATAGATAGATAGATAGATAGATAGATAGATAGATAGATAGACAAGCGGAAAAGCAATATTTAGTCGAGATTAATAGTGAGAATATGTGGACTTTCAAATTTCAGAAAGGCGATGTTCCTAAATCATGGAATTCTCAAGTTATATCAAACAATTTGCTCCCCTTATAACCAGTAGCGATTCCATATTCATCTGAAACGAGCATAAATTGTATGCATGATGATTGTATAATGGGATATTCTCGCCCATGCCATTTTTAAAGCATATCACCAATGGTATTTCCACAGCAGGGGAAATTTTGCCGTCAGTGCACCTAACGTGTTGCACTGTGGGCATCACTGAAGTGTTTGCAGAGTCCCTTCCGTCCTTAGCTGCATCCACTCTCTAGCCTTTTCATTTGCCTCCTTTCCAGCTTCTTTCTTCAGTCTTGATGTCCAACCTCTCAAACTATAACTTCTTAGTACAAATGAGGCCTTTTCTCCCAGTTTCCACCTTCAGTTGTTTGTACTTCATCTCATACATTTTCCTTCACCTCTGTATCTTGCTGTCCAACCACTCCAACTCCACCTTCTCACTGTCTTAAGCACTGAATCACCAAAAGTTCCCTATTGTTTGGCTTTGCCTAAATTTCATTAACCCTGAATCGTTAACATTTTATCTAGTTACATCGGAGTTCTTGGGATTTGGAAAATTCCCTCATAGCTAAAATATAAATAAGTATTTATTCAGTTTTTGCTAATATTTTATTCTTATATTTCGAAAACCATACGAAATGTTAATATCATGTTTTTGTGGACGATTTCTCTGTGAAAAGAAAAAAAAAATTGTATAACAGTTATTTTGCCGATGCTTCCAATACAACAGTTTTTCACGAATATGTTATGTAAATTTGGGGTTGGCCCTCGAATGTTTTCAACAGATTTTTTGGTTTGAGATTTTGTGACATAAATTGTTGCTGGGGACGAGAGAGAGAGAGAGAGAGAGTACAACAAAAGATTTTCAAATACAGTTTCATTCAGTCTCTCTCTCTCTCTCTCTCTCTCTCTCTCTCTCTCTCTCTCTCTCTGTATAAGGCATTGTCAGAAGCTAAAACCATTTTTACCTTATTTCCTGTGTGTGTGTGTGTGTGTGTGTGTTTGAGTGTGGGGCACTGAACAAGCTGTCACAACATGAAACCCTTTTTGAGTTTAGGCAATATATGCTTGGGCTTCCAGTATGCAAATGCAGCGATAGACTTTTCTTACGATACAAGAGCTCAATTTGGCTAAAAGAGTTTGGCTATATCTTCAAATGGTTATTGGATATTCAGTGGCCATCAGGGTTTTTTAATATTTCCTCTGCTGTCTTTTTTAAGACGTTACATACACACGCGGACACACACAAACACACACATATATATAGCAATATTCAATCTCTGCTCTAATAAGCTTTGTAAATGTATTCCAGCTCATTTTTTTATTGTTTTCTTTACTCCTATAACCTTCCTTCTTCGAGAAGCGGGTCAACATTTCCTAAAACTATGACATCATCACCCGCCATTCCAACTCTGGGTAGGAAAACAGTAGGGGTATAATGTCATTGGGAAATGTAGACCCGCTTCTCAAAAGAAGGAAGGTTATAGGATTGAAGAAAAAAATTTAAAAAAAGGATCTGGAATACATTTACAAAGTCTATTAGAGCAGAGATTGAATATTGCTGCTCTCAGCAAACAAACCAGTTATGGAGACACTCGAAGATAGTATTATAAAGTTAAAAAGACAACAAGAACCTAATCCCTGAAAGGAGTATTTTATTTTTAAGCTAAATATAAAATTGCTTTGTTAAGTGCTTACTGAAATGGAGAATGAACCTTGAGTATTGAGGGAAGATTACAAAGAGCATCGTAAATCATTTTATCAATAGCAGTTAGGATGAGAATAGCGGGTATTTCAGTGTCTCTCTCTTTGCCTTTAGATCCAAAAGCCTCTTTGAGATGAAACCATCAAATCTGAATCTTTAGCCTGCCGTCCGTTCAATAAAAGGCATCCTTCCCTGAAACTACATAGTCTGAGAGAGATCGATAAACATTTCAAGAATCTGTTTATCTCTGAAGTTGAGCCATTCGAAACTTCCCTCGACATTCTTTCAATCTTTTCCAGTTTAGGTAATTGGAAAGATTTCGCTCAAAATACCGGCCATGTTTTTGACCGAATGTCTCTCCTTTATAATGATCATCTCGATTGACGTCATTCAGAAGTTTACCGGCAATTGGAAATCTTTGTGCAAAAGATCATGATACTTTATTTGATGTTTATAAGATACAGGAAAAATAAAACTACTTTCATGTGAAAACGAAACTGACAGAGAGGGTGGGAGAGAAGAGAGAGAGAGAGAGAGAGAGAGAGAGAGAGAGAGAGAGAGAGAGATTATCAAGACCTGCTCTTATTACATTTGCAAAGGTATGATGTAGTATTGGTTTTTTCTGCTATACGCTTTTTTGCATTGTTATTATTTTTCTCATCGTTATTATTATTATTATTATTTTTTCTTTTTTGCTTTATCACTGTCCTCCAATTTGACTGGGTGGTATTTATAGTGTGGGGTTCCGGGTTGCATCCTGCCTCCTTAGGATTCCATCACTTTTCTTACTATCTGCGCCGTTTCACACTCTTCTGCATGAGTCCTGGGGCTACCTCAGCCTCTAGTTTTTCCAGATTCTTTTTCAGGGATCTTGGGATCGTGCCTAGTGCTCCTATGATTATGGGTACAATTTCCACTGGCATATCCCATACCGCCGGAAATATGATAAAAGCCATAAACACATGGGCAGTGCCAGTAATCAGATACAGCGCAGGAATAGTGGAATGGACGAAGGCAGAACTCCGCAGCATAGACCAGAAAACTAGGAAACATATGACGATATACAAAGCACTACACCCAAGAGCAAATACGGACACTCTATACATAACACGAAAGGAAGGAGGGAGAGGACTACTAAGCATAGAGGACTGCGTTAACATCGAGAACAGAGCACTGGGGCAATATCTGAAAACCAGTGAAGACGAGTGGCTCAAGAGTGCATGGGAAGAAGGACTGATAAAAGTAGACGAAGGCCCAGAAATATACAGAGACAGGAGAATGACAAATAGAACAGAGGAATGAAGCAACAAACCAATGCACGACAATACATGAGACAGACTAAAGAACTAGCCAGCGATGACACATGGCAATGGCTGCAGAGGGGAGAGCTCAAGAAGTAAACTGAAGGAATGATAACAGCGGCACAAGATCAGGCCCTAAGAACCAGATTATTATTATTATTATTATTATTATTTTTTTATTTTTTTTTTTTTTTGCTCTATCACAGTCCTCCAATTCGACTGGGTGGTATTTATAGTGTGGGGTTCCGGGTTGCATCCTGCCCCTTAGGAGTCCATCACTTTTCTAACTATGTGTGCCGTTTCTAGGATCACACTCTTCTGCATGAGGCCCGGAGCTACTTCAGCCTCTAGCTTTTCTAGATTCCTTTTCAGGGATCTTGGGATCGTGCCTAGTGCTCCTATGATTATTGGTACAATTTCCACTGGCATATCATCCCATATCCTTCTTATTACTATTTTCAGATCGTGATACTTATCCATTTTTTCCCTCTCTTTCTCTTCAACTCTGGTGTCCCATGGTATTGCGACATCAATGAGTGATACTTTCTTCTTGACTTTGTCAATCAACGTCACGTCTGGTCTGTTTGCACGTATCACCCTATCCGTCTTGATACCATAGTCCCAGAGGATCTTTGCGCCGATCGTTTCTATCACTCCCCTCAGGTTGGTGCTCGTAACCACTTATTACTGCAAGGTAGCTGATGTTTTCTTGCACAGGCTCCAGTAGAGGGCTTTTGCTACTGAATCATGCCTCTTTTTGTACTGGTTCTGTGCAAGTGCCGGGCATTCGCTTGCTATGTGGTTTATGGTTTCATTTTTCGTATTGCACTTCCTACATATGGGAGAGATGTTATTTCCATCTATCGTTCTTTGGACATATCTGGTTCTTAGGGCCTGATCTTGTGCCGCTGTTATCATTCCTTCAGTTTCCTTCCTTAGCTCTCCCCTCTGTAGCCATTGCCATGTGTCATCACTGGCTAGTTCTTTAGTCTGTCTCATGTATTGTCCGTGCATTGGTTTGTTGTGCCAGTCCTCTGTTCTGTCTGTCATTCTCCTGTCTCTGTATATTTCTGGGTCTTCGTCTACTTTTATTAGTCCTTCCCATGCACTCTTTAGCCACTCGTCTTCACTGGTTTTCAGATATTGCCCCAGTGCTCTGTTCTCTGTGTTGACGCAGTCCTCTATACTTAGTAGTCCTCTCCCTCCTTCCTTTCGTGTTATGTATAGCCTGTCCGTATTTGATCTTGGGTGTAGTGCTTTGTGTATTGTCATATGTTTCCTGGTTTTCTGATCTATGCTGCAGTGTTCTGCCTTCGTCCATTCCACTATTCCTACGCTGTATCTGATTACTGGCACTGCCCATGTGTGTATGGCTTTTATCATATTTCCGGCGTTGAGTTTTGACTTGAGTATCGCCTTGAGTCTCTGCATATATTCTTTCCTGATCGTGTCCTTCATCTCTTGGTGTTTTTATATCCCCTCCTTCCATTATTCCCAGGTATTTGTATCCAGTCTCATCTATGTGTTTGATGTTGCTCCCATCTGGTAGCTTTATCCCTTCAGTTCTTGTTACTTTGCCTTTTTGTATGTTGACTAAGGCGCATTTTTCTATTCCAAACTCCATCCTGATGTCCCCAGATACAATCCTTACAGTCTGGATTAGGGTATCTATTTCCTTGATGCCTACCATACAACTTGATGTCGTCCATGAACATCAGATGGTTGATTCTGTTGCCTCTTTTCTTGAGTTGGTACCGGCATCCATCTTCTGTAGTTACTTTTGTCATGGGAATCATGGCGACTACGAAGAGTAGTGGGGACAGTGAGTCGCCCTGGAAGATCCCTCTCCTGATATTAACCTCTGCTAGTCTTATTCCAGAGCTTGTAAGTATTGTATTCCAGTTGCGCATTGTATTTTTGAGGAAGCTGATGGTGTTTTCCTCTGCCCCATATATTTTCAGGCCATTCTATTAGCCATGTGTGTGGTATCATGTCGAAGGCTTTCTTATAGTCTATCCATGCCATGCTTAGGTTGGTTTTCCTTCTGCCTACTGTTCTTCATTACCATTTTGTCTATCGGAGCTGGTCTTTTGTGCCCTACACTTCCTTCTGCAGCCTTTCTGTTGGTGGGGATGGTGTTTGTCTCCTCTAGGTAATTTTATAGCCTTTCACTGATGATCACCTGGGAGGTTGAGTAACTTCCACCATTAATTGGTAGTCAGGTGATAGGCCTGTAGTTACTGGCTATATTTCCCTTACTCTTGTCTTTTTGTACTAAGGATGTTCTTCCTGTGGTCATCCATTTGGCTGCATGGTGATTTGAGATACAATGCTGGAGTTGTTCTGCTATTCGTGGGTGTAGGGCCTTGAAGTTTTTGAGCCAGTATCCATGGACTTCATCGGGACTTGGGGCTTTCCAGTTTGGCATTTTCTTTAGTTGGTGTCTGACTGTGTCTGTCGTGATCTCTGTGAATCTTTGTTTTTTTCTCCCTGTTTCTTCTTCCTTGACTTCCTGGAGCCATGTTGCATGTTTGTTGTGTGATACCGGATTGCTCCATATGTTTTCCCAGAGTCTCTTACTTGGTTCGGCTTCAGGAATTTCTGGGTGGTTGTCTTCCCCTCTTAGTTGGCTCTATAGTCTTTTCTGGTTGGTTCCGATTAGTTTGTTCTGTTGATATCCCTTATTCCTGTTCGTGTACAATTGGATCTTATGTGCTTTGGCCTTAAGCCTCTGTTTTACATCTTTTATTGTGTTGTTTAGTCCCCTCTCTTGTACTTTGTATTTCTCGTTGAGTTCCTCCCTTGTTTTCTTGCTTCTTAGCCTCTTTTCTGCCATCTCTTTCAGTTTACTCAAGTCAGATCTCATCACCATGATTTGCTTTTCCAGGCGCCTTTTCCAAGGAGGTTGCTGTTTTGGTTTCTGTTGGGTTGGTTGTGCTGGTGGTGTTGGTGTACGAATCCCCATCAGTTCTGCTTCTAATCTTGCTCCTGCATATACCAAGTTATTTGTTTCTGTGATACTGGTGGTGTGTATTATGCCCATTATTTCATTGACCTCACTTGTTTTCTCCCTTAATTTCTTGGTGTTGTAGGCTTTCATGGAGGGGATCTTTGTTCTCTCTGTATCTGGCTCCATCCATTGTCTAATCTTTTCTACCCATTCTGTCCTCTCTGTTCTTCGTCGGTGTTTCTTCGTGTGTCGTTGTTTTGATACCTCATCCTCCCTGTCGTCTTCTGCTGGCATCGTCTCTCGTTCGTCTTCGTGTAATTCGTTGTCGTGTGACATTTCCCTTTCCAGTTCTTCTCTTTCTGTTGGGGGAGAGCCAGTTCTTTTTCTTTATGTTCCTTACTTGGTCTGCCAGCCTCTGCTCTGTTTGGGGGGTGTTTATTCCTCTCATTCCAGATGTTGACCATCTTCTTCTATATCCTCTCTCCGTCGGGTTGCTTCTGATGTAGCATCTCCATATTTCCTTATTTTCTTCTCGGGTCCATTTCTTCCTTTTTGCTTCTGTAGCTCCAATCTCAGGCTGTTGATTATTGTCGTTGTGGTGATCAGTTATTATTGTTGTTGTTGTTGTTGTAAATATACTTATAACTGCTCAAATGAAACAAGTTAACCTCTTACGCCGATTGGACGTATTAAACGTCGAGTCAAAATGTCTCCCGTATGCCGATTGGACGTATCATACGTCGGCTCAAAAGTTTTTTTAAAAATTCGCGGAAAAAATACTTATAGGCCTACCAGCCGAAAACTTTTGTATCACGCGCCTTGGGGGGTTGGGGGATGCTGGGAGTTCACGGATCAAGGCATTGTTTTGTTTACAATCGCTACGCAGGCGCGCAAGCGCGAATTTCTTTCTTATCGCACTAAAAAGTATCAGTGACACATCTCGGAAATTATTTCGTCACTTTGACATAATTATTGCACCATTTTAAATTATCCTTTACATGAAGTATTATATATGAAAAATGTGCGCAATTTCATGCACAATACAACTAAAAAATACTCATGATTGTAGCTTTTTATCAGTTTTGAAATATTTTCATATAAATAACGATAAGGGCAAAAATTTCAACCTTCGGTCAACTTTGACTCTACAGAAAAGGTCGAGAATCGCAATTGTAAGCTAAAACTCTTACATTATAGTAATATTCAATCATTTGCCTTCATTTTGCAACAAATTTGACGTCTCTAGCACAATATTTCGATTTATGGTGAATTTATGAAAAAACTTTTTCCTACGTTCGTGCGATAAACTCTTCCGATAAATGTTTTTTTCGTGCGATTGTCCTAATGTTTGCACCCTTTTAAATTTGCCGTTACATAAAGTTTTTATATATGGAAATGTGCGTAATTTCCTGCACAATACAACAAAAAACAACCCATGGTTGTAGCTTTTATCAGTTTTGAAATATTTTCATATAAATAACGTTAAGTGCAAAAATTTCAACTTTCGGTCAACTTTGACTCTACCGAAATGGTCGAAAAACGCAATTGTAAGCTAAAACTCTTATATTCTAGTAATATTCAATCATTTACCTTCATTTTGCAACGACTTGGAAGTCTCTACTAGCACAATATTTTCGATTTATGGTGAATTTATGAAAAAAAAAAACATTACGTTCGCGCGGTAACTTCCGAAAAAATCAGAATTTTTTTGTGCGATTGTCGAAATGTTTGCACCATTTAAAATTATCGGTTACATAAAAGTTTTATATATGAAAATGTGCGTAATTTCATGTAGAATACAACTAAAAATGATTGAAGGTTGTAGCTTTTCTCTTTTTTTCGAAATATTTGCATATAATCACCGATAAATAGAAAAAAAATCACATTCGGTCAAATTTGACTCTACCGAATAGTTGAAAAAACGCAATTGTAAGCTAAAACTCTTACGGCCTAGTAATATTCTGTCATTTTTCTTCATTTTGAAACAAATTTGAAGTCTCTAAAACAATATTGTGATTTATGGTGAATTTTTGAAAATATATTTAACCTTCACTCCGCGCGCCGATTCGCGGCCGCAAGTCTCCGAAATACGTACATGGCATTATCCTAATATTTGCTCCTTTTCATATTAGCCTTTTTATAGAGTTTCATATATCAAAAGGGGGGGTGCGCAAGTTCATGAAGAATACAATAAAAAATAATTGAAGGTTGTAGCTTTTTCCATCTTCGAAATATGTCCATAAAAAAAATATATATATTAAAATTTCGACATTCGGTCAAATTTAACTCGTCCGAAATGGTCGAAATCTGCAATTCTAATCTAAAACTCTTACAGTATCGTAATATTCAATCATTTGTCTTAATTTTGAAACAAATTGGAAGTCTCTAGAACATTATTTAGAATTACGGTGAATTTTTGAAAATAACTTTTTTTACGTCCGCTCGTTACGAATTCGTACATCATTTTGTGATAATATTTTTCCGGTGTTGCTTTTATTGTTTTACAATGTATTATATATCAAAATGATCGCAATTTAGTGTACAATACAACGCAAAAAAAAGTAACTGGTTAGCTTTGACCGTTTTCTGCACAGCGTGATTTGAATACAATTATGTATGAATTTTTTTTTTTTTTGTTTTTTTCGCTACCATATATCGCATTATTTACATATGATAATGATATTATTTTTCATTTCTGATGGTTGCATTCTAAACTTCAGGCAATGACAAAAAAAGGAGCCAAAAATAAAAATGAACTCTTAATCTTCAAAAGTACGCGCGCTGTAATTTTTTGAAAAAATTATTTTCCACTTCGCGCTCACTCCAAACCAGGCCGGCATACGGGAGAGGTTTTGATTTTAGGGCTCCGGCGTAAGAGGGTTAAGAAGACAGTTAACTGTTACCTTCTGTTACCTCTGTCAAATAAACACCATATTCTTTGGAAGTTTGTTCCATATGAATATGGTTTGTCTTTTGAATAATAATAATAATAATAATAATAATAATAATAATAATAATAATATAATAATAATAATAATGAATAATAATAATAATAATAATAATAATAATAATAATAATAATAATAATAATAATAATACTAATAATAATAATAATCAGAGGTTAATATCAGGAGAGGGATCTTCCAGGGCGACTCACTGTCCCCACTACTCTTCGTAGTAGCCATGATTCCCATGACAAAAGTGCTACAGAAGATGGATCCGCCGGTACCAACTCAAGAAAAGAGGCAAACAGAATCAACCCATCTGATGTTCATGGACGACATCAAGCTGTATGGTAAGAGCATCAAGGAAATAGATACCCTAATCCAGACTGTAAGGATTGTATCTGGGGACATCAGGATGGAGTTTGGAATAGAAAAATGCGCCTTAGTCAACATACAAAAAGGCAAAATAACGAGAACTGAAGGGATAAAGCTACCAGATGGGAGCAACATCAAACACATAGATGAGACAGGATACAAATACCTGAGAATAATGGAAGGAGGAGATATAAAACACCAAGAGATGAAGGACACGATCAGGAAAGAATATATGCAGAGACTCAAGGCGATACTCAAGTCAAAACTCAACGCCGGAAATATGATAAAAGCCATAAACACATGGGCAGTGCCAGTAATCAGATACAGCGCAGGAATAGTGGAATGGACGAAGGCAGAACTCCGCAGCATAGATCAGAAACCAGGAAACATATGACAATACACAAAGCACTACACCCAAGAGCAAATACGGACCAGACTATACATAACACGAAAGGAAGGAGGGAGGGACTACTAAGTATAGAGGACTGCGTCAACATCGAAAACAGAGCACGGGGCAATATCTGAAAACCAGTGAAGACGAGTGGCTAAGAGTGCATGGGAAGAAGGACAATAATAAAAGCAGACGAAGACCCAGAAATATACAGAGACAGGAGAAAGACAGAAAGAACAGAGGACTGGCACAACAAACCAATGCACGGACAATACATGAGACAGACTAAAGAACTAGCCAGCGATGACAATTGGCAATGGCTACAGACGGGGAGAGCTAAAGAAGGAAACTGAAGGAATGATAACAGCGGCACAAGATCAGGCCCTAAGAACCAGATATGTTCAAAGTACGATAGACGGAAATAACATCTCTCCATATGTAGGAAGTGCAATACGAAAAGTTGAAAACCATAAACCACATAGCAAGTGAATGCCTGGCACTTGCACAGAACCAGTACAAAAAGAGGCATGATTCAGTTCAGCAAAAGCACCCTCCACTGGAGCCTGTGCAAGAAACATCAGCTACCTTGCATGTAATAAGTGGTACGAGCACCAACCTGAAGGAGTGATAGAAAACGATCAGGCAAAGATCCTCTGGGACTATGGTATCAGGACGGATAGGGTGATACGTGCAAACAGACCAGACGTGACGTTGATTGACAAGGTCAAGAAGAAAGTATCACTCATTGATGTCGCAATACCATGGGACACCAGAGTTGAAGAGAAAGAGGGGGAAAAATTGGATAAGTATCAAGATCTGAAAATAGAAATAAGAAGGATATGGGATATGCCAGTGGAAATCGTACCCATAATCATAGGAGCACTAGGCACGATCCCAAGATCCCTGAAAAGGAATCTAGAAAAACTAGAGGCTGAAGTAGCTCCAGGACTCATGCAGAAGAGTGTGATCCTAGAAACGGCACACATAGTAAGAAGAGTGATGGACTCCTAAGGAGGCAGGATGTAACCCGGAACCCACACTATAAATACCACCCAGTCGAATTGGAGGACTGTGATAGAGGCAAAAAAAAAAAAAACACAAAAAAAAAAAAAAAAATAATCAATAATAATAATAATAATAATAACATATCTAAGCTTTCCCCAATGAGAAAACAATTGAGTCGTACGCCATCGAACTTGAAACTCCCACCTCCTTTTCCTTCAATGTTGCATGGAGAAATTTACATGAAACTGGAGTCAGCTTGAAGAGTAAAATAAGAAAAACTTTAGGACCAGCTGCCGCTGCCTTATTGCTCTCGGCTGGAGAGACTGGAGAGCGTAACCATTTCTTGGTATTTGTTTTTTATTGAGGAAGAGAGAGCGATAAAGATAGGATTGCTTAGGATAGGTGAGATCGCTGGATGGCAAAGTATTTGATAAAAAGAGGCAATTGAATGTTTCACGAAACGCGTCAAATAGGGAATTCTGCGTCCTGATCTTCAATATATCGATAAATCAATAAACTTCAATCTTCCATTAAAGTGGGATGAATTAAGAGTTTAAGCAATAAAAGACAAATAAAAGCTTAATTTTGAAGTACCTTCATGTCGAGAGTTTAGAAGACACCACCTGGTACCTCGTAGCAATTTCAGCAACGAATAGGTAGACATGTTAAGGCATATATTCCCTCCAGAACATTCCCTGGAATTAAATGTCGTTTATCATCCAGGAATCTGGAAACAGACCTGGAATGGGGCAGCAAATGAAGAACAGCTGATGGCCTTGATACTGAGCCATAGCAGAACCTTTCTGATATTCAAGAATTGCACTTAACTTTGTCATCCGTTGCAACATTTTTTTTTATTGCAGAAATGTTATAAATTTAGCATATGGTAAAATTGTTGTTCAAGTGATGTTCTAATTCTGGTGTAAAATTAAGGTGTTCGTCTTTAGTGATGTCTTGAACTAAATGTCGGTAAAATTCTCATTTCAATATTGAATTCCTTCCATTCCTTCGTAATCTGTTGTCGATGGATCCCTGGTATCCTGAGAGTGAAGCCTCAGTTTGTCCATCTTTTTACCCATAAATGAAAAATATTACTTTCCTTTACAATTTGCCATTTAACATTACCTTTTGTTTAAAAATCCAGTGCATTCTCTCTTGACATGAGAGCAGTTTTATCTTTGATAATGACTCCCTCTATTATCATCTTTTGGAATGATGCTAAGTTGACAATCATTTTGACTTCTGGTTACAAATAGGGGAAAATCAGTTACAATTCTATTTATCAAAGTACTTGGTGCAACTTTGCTTGTTTCCATTGTTTATACGTAGATCTAAATCGTCATTTGCCTTTAAGGAAATACTTTATAGTTTCAAAATTCTTCTAGTGGTATTATATCCATTACAATTCATTCAGAAAGTTGTGCTTAATGTACATTACCATCTGGTAATGCATACTAATTTTTCATGACTAACATTCATTTAGCAGTTTTAATAGAGAAATAGATATCAAGAAAAATTTCTGTGTTAAGTAATGGCACACCACATTTCACTGCAGAATTCATACCTTTTCTACAAAATAAATAAACAACTATTTTTCTTCTTCACTCCTTTCAGAAGAAGTACCAAACCTCGTCTCTTTCCTCCAATACATTTAACGCAATAGCATCGTGCCTGTTTTTCTCCTAGACATGCAAAATACATAATTGCATTTCATTGCAATTCCGTCGAGTTGCAGATGCTTCTTCCTACGCAATTCTCTGTAATTCTCTTAATCTCCGTTAGCATCTAATATGTTACAGCCTGCAGGCCAATCTGAACAAGGATTAGGTGGAATTATACTGTCCTTGTTGCTGTTTTCTCCTTCAAGGTTGCACGAGATCGTGGGATTTCTGATTTTATTTATTGCCTTCTGGAGGGAAAAAAATGACTTGTCATGTTCCTGGAACATTTATTATGAATAAAGAATCTTTCTGACGTTGCCAATTTTTACTGTTTTTACTCTTTCAAAGAAAAGGAGAGAGTGGCAGCACTAAATTCTATTTAGTATTACTCTAATTGAAACTTTTATTTCGTTGATTTATTTATTTCAGTTCATATTTATTACATTCATTTTTATCACTTATACTCAAATCGCTTGCTCTATTGTTAGGGAGCCATATTATTTTCCCGCAATTATCATAATTTTACTTCAGATCCAGTTACTTATCACACTTTCTTTCAATTTCATTCTGTTTATCTCTATTATCTCCTCATAGTACAGCATCTATTTCTTCCTAAAACTCTTATTCAACTTTAAACTTCAAATCTTTACGCTTCCCTACCCATCCCTCCTCAAATTCTCCTTAATTACCCAGTTCATCCTATGAAATGGCTCTAAAAATTCGAGTTTTATGAGGCAACATATGAAATAGTTCTCTCTTTCTTCAATAACGTCTATAGAATTCCATCTCCCCAAGTTCTTTGTTGATACGCCAACAATTACGCATTCAAAAAAGATACTCTCTAGAGAGTTATAACATTCCGTTTATATAACTATGAGAACATTGGAACCTTCCATAACACGTTAGAATGAAGTTGGACTTCCAGATGTTGAGTTACAAGAGGTTCCGGTGCATAATCGTCAAAACATTTGACGAATTGGATATATGAAAAGTTGTTGTAATTGAACTTTGACAATATATTAGATTTCATTAATTTTATGTTTCAGCCTTACTTCTACTCTATTGAGAGTTTTCTTGTCCAATTGATGATAATATCGGATAAAAAAAACTAAAATTGTTTATAGTAGATTTGTGTATTCACTGTAAAGAGATTTACATGGGGATTTTCCTACATATTAGGGACAAAGGTCATACTATGAACTGGAGTGTGGGCGGAGCTGGTCATCAAGAGTAGCTGTCCGTAAAAAAGGAAGATGCTGGAATCCGCTGTCATCAATCAAACCAACAATATGAACCTGTCAGGAGGACACTGGAGATCGAATGACATTGACGAGTTAATCCTTAGGCCGCTTCTCAAGCAGGTGTCCAAGAACATCCGACCACCGGACAAGTTGCCAGACTGGAGTTAATGAGGCCAAAAATAACCAGGGAATTGCTTAATTTCCACCCTTCCTGGGTCACCAACAGAGACTTCCTGCCACACCTACATATGTTTTTGTATATATACTCTTGTAAGACATCCTATGTCCATATTTTACCAGTGATCAGGAGCACAGAAGGAAGTACTCGAAATATATGGTTGCAACGTTGAAATAGTGTTTTATGGGCCTTTTATCTTCATATATATATATATATATATATATATATATATATATATATATATATATATACATATATATATATATCATATCATATCATATCATCACATTACCGTCATTCAAATATACGCATAGCTACAAATGTCCTTTAATTTCTAATTCGCTCCACCTCAGAGTTAATATATTTTCGTATATGTTAACCAATGGAGATTTTTTAGTCGATAATAGATTCGTCGGCTCATGGGCGCGAACCACAGAACCAAGAATTCAGGACGTACAGTGAAGCACTCTAAACCACACGGCTATCACGAAGCCAGCAAGGCAGACGTCTTGTGGTAATTCCGCAAAGTTTTATTATACGACGTTTCGGGTTCCAGCCCCATCATCAGCTAAAACAGACGAACACACATAAAAAGACTCATCCTAATAGCCAAAATGCATCTGCAATAGCCCTCACAAAAAAAAACACACACACACACTAAGAGAATTACCATTTCAAGTGAAGGAAAGAGATGAGTTACTAAAAGAAGACGCAAAAGGTCCCAAGTAAATATGATTATACGAGGTAAAATGGGGTAGCGGTGGTTTGGTTATTAATTTTGCATCTATTATTATCATGAAACAGCGATTCCAAGACACCAAGCTGTTAAGGGGAAGAAGCCTGGGTAATGATTTTAAAATGTTTATATTCTATATTAAGATTGCATTTATTTGTATGTTCTCCAATGTTCGAGAATTCTGGACATACCAACCGGACACCTGTTCGATTACTCACCCCCTTGTGGCTATCAATGTGTACCTTAAGAAGCCTACAGGAGATCCCGACATAATTTCCAAAATTACATCAGGGACAAAAAATAAAAGTCAAAAGGGGGCTCAATTTTTCTTTATATCTACTGGTCACTTTTTACCAGATGAAGTTTGACCATTTTTACCCACAATGTTCATGTTAGTCAGAGGGAAAGAAACGAAGATTTTTAAGAGAAATTTCTATCAACTTTAAGGATAATGTGCCTAACATTTCAATAACTAGTTAAATGGTTCTTTGGGGAGAAATAACGAATTAGGTAGTCTCAATTATCATTTGTGTATCAGTTTGCTGTAGTTAAAGATTTCGCTGCAGGTTTAGAAGTATTCAGTGCCTTAACAAGAAAATGCCATAAATAAGTTTTCTAGAGAAACGTCGGACAATTACGCAAATGTCCTTCTGTAAAAGTGCTTTAGAGTGATGTAACTGAGATTTAAACATCCAAACGAGTTGCCGGTCATGGTACCCTAAACTCGTTGGACCATCAGAGCACTGAAGAGGAGCAGCTAAGTGCCCTAAGGACAAGATTAATCCTAACTTTTAACTTTCATCACCTCGCTTGAAAAATTCTTTTCGTGATGCTTGGTGACGGGAAAATTAACTTTTTCAGGCCAATTAGGTCATTACGAGATTGAAAGAGAGAAGGGAAAAGTAGGTGATGATAACGAAGAAATACAAAGGAGAGAGGAATGAAAGAAACTAAAAAAACCCTAAAAAAAAAAAAAAAACTTACAATACGTTTGGCTATGATTAACACTCAGATGGGACCTTCTCTCTGAGGATAAGAGTTTTTTTTTATATATTTTTTACTGGTTTTGATACACAAGCAGACAGAAAGAGAGATATCTGCTATTTGCCCATGCCTTAAAAGAGACAAAAATCTCGAGCGTTTAAATTTATGGATATGAAAAATCAATTCCTGTAAACGAAAAGAATTTCGTTCCTTATCCAAATAAAAAACAGAAAAACTTATCTGGAACTGAAAGCTATAGCATTGCTCTTGTACATCTTATTGTTATAATTTCCACAACTCTTCTAGATTAGGTAACAGATAAGACATGTTACAAGTATAAAAATGACATGAACCAGTAAGATTTGTATTTATATTTATCAATTGAACCTAACATAAAGCAGTATAGCCCTTTTCTTCAATCAAAAGAAGCAGCAATTATTTCTTCCTATCTACTTCAGCTTCTCGGACGGATAAAAAAGGGACCTTTTTTCGCCTGAACGATGATTTCAGCTTTAAGAAATGAAATATATGTAAAAACCCCATACTTGTTTTTACGAGGCTTAGAATACGGTGAGGAATAACTTTTTCTCGAGTCTCCTGCAGACAAAAGCCCACAATGGTCGTCTTACTTTTTCCCCGTTTGATGCCTCAGGCAAAAAGCCGCCAAGTGTATTGTGCCAGACTATAAAAGAAAAAGTAGAGGATCCTTAGAAGAAATGTTAGAAAACTGGTGTGATTTGGGCTATAAAGTCCCACTCCTTCTTGGAAAATCTCTCTCTCTCTCTCTCTCTCTCTCAATAGACGTCCCAGTACCCCTCTTCATACATATTTCATTATGGTAAATTATCTCATCATCGTTTTCATAGATTTTAATTATTTGAGTCATAAAAACTCTACACCTTGAAAACTCTCTCTCTCTCTCTCTCTCTCTCTCTCTCTCTCTCTCTCTCTCTCTCTGTCTCTCTCTCTCTCAATTCTTGATTTCCAATTCTTTTTTGCTTTTAGAAAACTCAGTCATATGAAAATGATTTAACAATTAATCAGTTTCAAATTAGGATTATTTTCAAAAATGAAAAAAACAAAATCCAACATTTTAATCAAACATTTATGAACATTTCACGAGGTTGGTGACCAAACCATCACAATAATCTAGAGAGGGCACTGAAGACAAATTAAGTTCGCTATTCACCTTTCCTATTCATTCAAACAAGACAAAGAACCGAATTCTTATTTGCAGTTTTTATTAAAGCTTTTCATCATTTCTCGAATTGCCTATTAACTCCTATTATTGGTTCGTGTGGTGATTTATTTAAAGATATATATTTGTTATTATTAACATTATTCTCAAGGTATGCTTAATTAACATATATATCTTGTACTTCCTTGTTCCCTATAATAGATATGCAAATTCACTGATGGGAGAGAGAGGGGGAATAGAGAGAGAAGTATTAAAGAAAATAAAAAAACACTCAGCAATATATAATCACAAAGATGATTAAAATGCATAGAGAGAGAGAGAGAGAGAGAGAGAGAGAGAGAGAGAGAGAGAGAGAGAGAGAGAGAGAGAAAGTATAAAGGAAAATAAGAGAGATTTTGTAAACTTATAAAATGTTCATTAGCATGTAGTATGTATGTATGTATGTATGTATGTGTGTGTGTGTATATATACATATGTATGTATGTACACTCGACAAGAAAACTGAAGATGCTGTTTTCATTAGCTTTCGTTCATCCAATTTCCCATTTGTTTTTACTGAAAAGACATAGTATCGCTAAATTTACTCTAGAATATGAAAATGTACTGCAAATTATATCATATAAGTTAAAACTGCAAAACAAAACCGTTCAGATACTTAAAAACACGATATATGTCCGAAGTAATTGGAGTTTCTCAGATGGATTCGTTCATAGAGATCTGGTAGATAGAATGTGAATTTCTGATTTTAGTACTATGTATCACGACGACAATATTTGCTCGTTTTTCCTCATGAACGGGGATATATTGCATCATCGTAAGTAGTGAATGCAATTATTTTAGTTTCTACAAACTGATGTTTTTATTCCAAAGCGATTAAAGTTAGCTGACGTCAATGGCACTCATGTTGCAACGGTTAAGGTAGGTTGAGCAAATCTAGTTCCATCCGCAAGAGCGTTTTCTATGATGTGAGGAGGAGCCCTAGAACTTCGAGCGGGAAAGCGCAAATCACTGGATACTGGCTTACGTAACGGATTTTGCACTTTGATTACTTTGACGTTGACATGGATCGAATGCCAGTTGCTGTTTACAAAGCTACTGTCTTTAAACATAAATCTTTATCAAGGTTAAAGTAGCATGTCAGCTCAAAGATTTTCTGGCTATATGCTCCCATTACAAAGCTGTTCGTAGTAGCCTACAGCCCTACACGACTGCCTTTCTTTGCCGCGAGGCTGAACGATCTCTCAACACATTTTTTGCACGATATAAAACTTTAATTGCCCGTGCAATACATATTGAGTTATTTTTTACTTAACACCGCTTTTTTCGTGATTGATTTATGGATGAAACCCGATTTTCAAAAGTACAGACTATATCAAGAGAGCAAGAATGACTGCAGCCTGTGTGTGAGATTTTCCACGTCTTTTTACAATCTGAATGTTACGGCAACTGTCGAATGAAATAAAGATTAGGGTATGAATTACTTAGAGAATTAACTTGAATATTATGATCCTTCTAAAACATACATTAAAATATATATTACCACTCAATCTCCCAAAGAAAATATAATGAAATTAAGTTGTTATAAATAGGCCTAAGCTTTCAAGTAAACAGATTTTGCTCTCTCTCTCTCTCTCTCTCTCTCTCTCTCTCTCTCTCTCTCTCTCTCTCTCTCCACTTTTAAAACATTTGAAAAAATATTATCACTCAGTCTCTCAAAATAAATATAATGAATTAATTATCTTTATAGATAGGCCTATGCTTGCGTGCTCTCTCTCTCTCTTCATCTTCCAAGTGTTTTCCCCATCTCTCTCTCTCTCTCTCTCTCTCTCTCTCTCTCTCTCTCTCTCTCTCTCTCTCTCTCCACTTTTGAAACATATGAAAAAATATTATCACTTAATCTTTCAAAGGAAATATAATGAATTAAGTATCTCTACCGATAGGCCTATGCTTGCGCGCTAGCGCTCTCTCTCTCTCTCTCTCTATCGTCATAATACTTCATTCTTTACTGTAATATTCCTCACGATTTCCACAAGTACTGCCCAAATTTTAAAACACTTTCTCTCATTGTTTAAGATCCGTCTTCAATTGCCTATGAATTTTACGTCAGTTTAATGTCAAACATTACTTATAGGTTTTAGAAAAGGAAGATCGATATTCTACCCTGAACTGACGTTACCAAACCAACATTAACGAATAATATAGAACCTGTTTCTACATTCAAGTATATATGAATATAGGACCTCTACAGAATCTTTATGGTGTAAAGTTAATGGAAATCTAGAAAGCAACAAACACTGAGTTTGAAGCTCCGCCCCCTTTCTAGAGGTGCCAGGTGTGGCATTAAAGAGCAATATATGTCCGAAGATTTAAAAAAACTGTATCTTAACTTTCCTTGCCGAGTGTATATATACAAGCGTATATGTGTGTATGTGTGATCCTGTCAAAATAATTCATGCTGACAAAATTCCAACGGGACCGGTGAGTGAATGAACTGTGCGTGTTAACAGACATGTCTCAACATTTAACTTATTCCATTTTGGTTGTATTTATCTTTAGTTTCTAGATGTCTTCCATCTTCAGTTGTCTTCAGAACACTGCAAGGAAACAGAATTTATGAGACTACCCAGACAATATTTGCGAAATTCTAAATCCGACCACATTTACCATCCACTTACTAAACACAGACTACAGAATCATGATGCCTGAGTTAAAGATTGAAAATACTTGTAAAGAAATAAAAGTGAATTGTTTGTGTAGCCCAAGAAGATATCACGTTTTATGACACTTATGCAGAATGATGATGCTTGTAGAATTTGATAGTGCAAGCCTTTTCTTTTACACCCAGTGGGGCAATGACCCTATGTAGATGTGTCATCTGAATTCATGCATTCCGACTGTCGCCGAGGTCACTGACCTCTTAACAGTACATTTCCTTCTCGACATTTAGAGTCGACTTGAGAATTATTGAACCGAAATCTATGCCATAGAGTTCTCTCTCTCTCTCTCTCTCTCACTTCGTAATTTACATTAAAGTACTCACATCAGGCAATCACAAAGACTTCACTTAAATGCTAAACAATGGCTTGAAGATGAGACACTTATATATTACTATTAATTAAGGTTTACCATCTCTCTCTCTCTCTCTCGCTCTCTCTCTCTCTCTCTCTCTCTCTCTCTCTCTCTCTCTCTCTCTCTCTGTGTTTTTGCAATGTCTATGCTTCAAGTGCAGAAGATGTATATTGTATTTTGGTATTTTGTATTCAAGGAACAGTAATAGTTTGATGGAAATGAATAGGCCTAGGCTGGTTACATCTTACGCACTCTTTTCAAAGAACCTTAAATTCGCTTCACTCAGAAGTAACTTTCATATCAGTACAAATAGTTGGTTAAAGTAAGTATGAATCTCCTCAATAGTCTTTCATCTAACCACTGGAAATACTCCTAATCAATTGGAAAAGGAATTTATAGTAAAGTCAGATAGTGAAGACTGCTGAACTTTCTTCCTTCCAACACAACAGACAACGTTAACTCCCCTCGGTAAGGTAATAAAAACGCTCATATTTAGGAACTTTCCCTAACTTTTTCCAACTGGTTGCGCCTTTTATGCTAATTTCAGGAACGCACGTATCTATCCATCCACCTCGTCCGTCCGTCCGTCCGTCTGTCTGCGTATAGATATATAGATATATAGATATATATTGTGATGACTGGTTTCACCACCACACTATACACGATTTCTACTTATCAAAAAGTATTCACCATACACAATACTCAGTCCACAAATGGTGGAATAGTAACTCACTTTAATACCGTGTGCAAAATCAATTCAAGGGGGCAAAGAAAACACTAAGAAAAATCCCTAATTTTAATACATAAGTATCAGACAGAAATAACACCTGAACCTCTACAAAACAAAACTATATGAATAACACTCACTCTTTATCACCTGCAAAAGAAAATAATTACATAATTAAAGATAAATAACAACACACATATACCAAAAAGGTTGGGGGCGGGGGACTAGAAGGGAGGAGGTAAACAAAAAAAAAGAATAGACTAACAACTTTTTCATATGACTTTTAATGGTCTCCTGTGGAAGGATAATGCCAAACTCCACGTCTGGATGATAAATCAGGGCAGCAGGGGTACTAGGGCCCAAAACAGGATTCAAATGCCTTTATCCAAATACAGTTGACAAATTCAACGTAAATAGATGGGTATCGACCTTACTAAATCACAGTGAGGTCCCCTTGGCTTTGTAACTGAACCAAGGGCAATGATGAAGGCCCGAAGAAGAATCACAGGATGAATGATCCAAAGAATCCTTCCAAAAGTGATCGATGACAGATCCAAAAAGCTGCAACATCCAATGGCAGGATATTCCAAAAATATATAAATGCTTCCAAGCAGCAGCCACATCAGGCAGGATCCTGACCTCTTCAAGTGATGGCTCAGAAAACGACTGCCTTCAGAAACAACAGGAGTCTTCCATAACCCCTATGGCCAACTAGAGCAAGGGGGGGAGGGGCTGGGGAAGGCAAACCACCGGAGAGGAGAAAACAAGCTAACACAAAAAATTACCATACTTGAATAATTAACTTTCAATATTTAACTAAATATACTAATGACCTTTCATTATATTTATATATATATATATATATATATATATATATATATATATATATATATATATATATATATATATATATATATGTGTGTGTGTGTGTGTGTGTGTGTGTATGTATATATATGACTGGTAAAAATGTTCTGTTACAACATAATTCCATCTAATAAAAGGGGCCCATAAAAACACCAAAATATAGAGAGAAAAGTACTATATTTCAGAGACTGCTGTCTCTCTCTTCAGGTATATGAATGAGAAAGGTTTACAGAAAAGGTGGTATTTATACCAAGAGATCCTTCCACAGGTAAGCCAATTTAGGTCACCCCCGCTGATAATCTTCCTTTAATCTTCTTCAGCGTTGGTTGAAGGAAAACTTCGTCGATCACATCTGAAATCCACGCTCCGGAGAGCAGCTCGAAATTACATATATTCACCACACTAGGGAGAACTTACTCTTTCCATTTAATTAAAGTAACAGGGAAATTCCGGCGGTTTAGCGCCACTACAGATTTTAATTAAATGTGGGAGATATTTGTTTGAAACTGTGGTATTCAGGGGGAACACTTGAGATCAATTAGGGAATTGTTCCAGCAGTCTCAAGAGATGTAATTTGAATTTTCACCTCTACGTAGTTCCATAGTTGGTGTTTGCTATATGACCGAATATATCTCTTTATTTTCTTTTTATCATCTTAAAAGGAGATACTTAAGATTCGTAAGTAATGTCATCATGGAAACTAGTGTCATAAATGAAGTTCATACACACACACACACACGCACGCACACGCACACACAACCAAGTTCATATTCACAAGTCAACATACATCCTCTCTCTCTCTCTCACACACACATACACACACACACTCCCTCGGTCCGTAAATTTAATTGTGAGCATTCTTTACAACACTGAAATAAGTTTTGATTATTGAAGGTTACATTATAAGTAGACTGCTTAAGTATTATAAGTTTATGGAAACCACACATCCTTATTTTTCCAAGTCCCATTTGAGGGCAATTTATTACCAAATCAATTTTAGAAGCGGCCACAAACTGACACCATTAAGACTTTCTGTTTTGGGAGAGAGAGAGAGAGAGAGAGAGAGAGAGAGAGAGAGAGAGAGAGAGAGAGAGAGAGACTTGATACCAATGAGACATGTTTAGAGGGAGAGAGAGAGAGAGAGAGTAACTTCCACATAACGACTTGGCAAAAATATAGACATACGTTGACAGTTATACGCTGAATTTTCTGTATATTACTTCTTCCTTAATATAATAGGCCCAGAAGAATAAGAATGGAAGGAGAAAATTATGTTAAGGAATAAAGCAAAATGAATCTGGTTCTTAGGGCTTGATCTTGTGCCGCTGTTATCATTCCTTCAGTTTCCTTCTTGAGCTCTCCCCTCAGTAGCCATTGCCATGTGTCATCCCTGGCTAGTTCTTTAGTCTGTCTCATGTAATGCCTGTGCATTGGTTTGTTTATTATTATTATTATTATTATTATTATTATATTATTATTATTATAATTATTATTATTATTATTATTATGATTATCATTATTATTATTATTATAATTATTATTGTAGAAGACCCCCCTACTGTTAAAAAGAATAGCAGAATTAAGCGAGTTGATTTAATATATTGCTTTTTCTATTTTCCTTACAATTCGCTTCTCAGGCTCCGCGATGTTTCTGAGCAACTGGCCAATATTCATATTAGGAATTTTCAAAAAATTGTAAATGCTGAAGGTAATCCATTATTAGAAAGGATATCAGGACCTGGTCAAGCAGGGGTCGTCGTCAGTGCCGGTATTACTCCGTAGGCGTAGTTCAGTTTGGGGTCGGGGTTGTCTTTGGTTTAAGGGCTGGTATTGGTGCTGGTATAGCTGGTATAGCTGGTATCACGTGACGTTTCGACCTTCTCGCAGGTCATCTTCGGACGAGTCGGTTGAAGAGACTGTAGCAAGAAAGTCTGCGGGGCGATATTTATAGCGGCTCGGACCTTGAGTTGCATTCTCATTGGTCGGGCCAGTCTTGGGCGAAGTCGTGGATGCCACAGTAGTGTGCCTGGGGATGAACGACAGGAAATCCGTCCGTAGCAGGAATCCCATCATCCTGTGGGGGCTCCTGATTATCTGGCATCCTCGGGGGGTCGTTCGCTGCTCTCCGGGCGGCGGTGGGAAGGAGAAACGTTTCTTGAGTGATGTTTAAATACCGCCCCCACCCCGCAGACTTTCTTGCTACAGTCTCTTCAACCGACTCGTCCGAAGATAGCCTGCGAGAAGGTCGAAACGTAGCGTGATACCAGATATACCAGCTATACCAGCACCAACACCAGCCCTTAAACCAAAGACAACCCCGACCCCTGCTTGACCTGGACCTAATAACCTGTTCTAATAAAAGATTACCTTCAGCATTTATAATTTTTTGAAAATTCCCAATATGAAAATTGGCCAGTTACTCAGAAACATCGCTGAACCTGAGAAGCGAATTGTAAGGAAAATAGAAAAAACTATATATAAAATCAACTCGCTTAATTTTCTAAAACAGTTACTGATTTCTTCCAAACAAACAAACAAACAAACAAACAAAAAATAATAATAATAATTTCCCTTCAATAATGTTTCATCTGGAAGATGTGCACTGTTCTTACTTATTTTCTATTATTGCATAAAAGAACTCACCTACAACCAAGTGCTTTCCCGCCATTCCTAAAAATTAATAATAACTGAAAATATTTTATAAAAAGTTTGTCATGTTTCAAGCGAGGTTCGGCAGAATATGCAAATTTGTTATTTAAATTCGAGAGAAGGCGACAATACTATGGTAATACCGTGTCCTCCCTGAACAGAATATGGCAACACTGGAAACGAAGTAAAATCCTATTTTCTTAAGGACGGAGAAAGGTCATTGACACAGAACAAGGGTCTGCGATTTTTTTTTCTTTATTCTTTACATAATAAGGTCACTGAACTTTTGACTACTTATAAAACACTAATAAATTGTTGTTTAACTGTGAGTTTTTTGTCAGGCAGCTTTGTGCTACATACTTATGGGATTGCTTTGTACTTATGCTAATTTTATGTGCTTTGTTACGCATTCGAATGTTTGTTTTTTTTTTTTTCACCATTTGATTTTTTTTTTTTGATATGCGCAGTATAGTCTATTTCATGTTTTTTTTTTAATTACCTTTATGTTCCGCAAGAACATTCCTTTGCTGTTTGATTAATAATAAAGATAGCAATAATGTGTAACGTCGTGGCAGAGGGGTTTAGTTCATCCACGTGAGTTCATCATTGAGCACGGTGGGCAACATTGGTGCCGGTCAGTGGTTGGGTGGGTGACCGCTCTCCTTGGCTTTGATTCTTTAGGAAAGTATCTTTACCACGATTTCCTTAGTCTACTCACCTGTAAATGAATACCTATTCCCGATTGGGTAGGGTCCAGCTAGGATTAAATGACAAAATTCAGCAATGATGGAAAGAAATGAACGATTAAACAACAACTATGTAAATGGAACCTCTGGCAACAGAAGAGCTTTGTCAGGTAGCCAGGTATACAGCCCAATTGACGGGGAGGATTGTCAGGCAATTGGAAATCATCCAGCAACTGACCACCACAATGACAGTAACCAATAACCAGAGACTGGAGCCACAGACAGGATGAAGCCAGATACAGAAAGAACAAAGATCCTTCCATGAAAGCCTACAACAAAAAGAAACTAATGGAGCCAACAAGTAAAGTTTTAATGAAATACTGAGACTAATACACACCACCAGTATCACAGAAATAAACATCCTGCATGTGCAAGAGCAAAACTAGTAGCAGAATTCATGGAGTTACAAACGCCAATAAAATCAGCTCCCTAAAAAATTCAGTGTGCAACTAGAATACAGTACTTACAAGCACAATGATAAGACTTGCATAGGTTAACATCAGAAGAGGGTCTTTCAAGGCAACTCACTTTCCCTACTCCTCTTCGTACTATAGTAACCATGATTCCCATGACAAAAGTACTGCAGAAGATGGATGCTGGGTACCAACTCAAGGAAGGAGGCAACAGAATTAACCATCTGATGTTCATGGACGACATCAAACTTCATGGTAAGAGCTTCAAGGATATAGATACCTATCCTTATCCAGACTATAAAGGTTGCATCTGGGGACATTAAGATGGGCTTTGGAATAGAAAAATGTGCTTTTGTCAACATACAAAAAGGAAAAGTGACAAGGACTGAAGGGATAATGCTACCAGATGGGAATTGTATCAAACACAAAGATGAGACAGGATACAAAAACCTGGGAATAATAGGAGAGGATATAAATCACAACGAGATGAAGGACACTATCAGGAAAGATTATATACAGTCTTAACGCCAGAAATATGATGAAAACCATAACCATATGGGCAGTGCCCGTAATTAGATACAGCGCAGGAATAGGGAAGTGGACGAATAAACCTAGGAAACATATAACAGTACACAAAGCACTACACCCAAGAGGGAGAGGGCTACTAAGTATAGAGCTCTTCGTCAACATCGAGAGCACAGCACTGGGGAAGTATCTGAAAATCAGCGAAGGGGAGTGTCTAAGTGCATGGGAAGAAGGACTGTTAAAATTAAACAAGATCCAGAAATATACAGACAGGAGAGTAACAAACAGAATGGAGGAACGAGACAAACTAATGAACTGGTCAGCGATGAAACATGGCAATGGCTACAGATAGGAAGGAAACAGAAAGAATGCTAACCGCAGCACAAGATTAGGCCCTAAGATCCACATATTTCCAAAGAACGATAGATGGAAATAACATCTCACCCGAGCGTAGGAAGTGCAATATAGAAAACGAGACCATAAACCACAAAGCAAGTGAATGTCTGGCACATGCACAGAACCAGTACAAAAAGTGGCATGATTCAGTAGCAAAAGCCCTCCACTGGAGCTTTGCAAGAAACAACAGCTATAGTTTGCAATAATAACTGGTATGAACACCAACCTGAGGGAGTGATAGAAAACGCTCAGGCAAAGATCCTCTGGGGCTACGGTATCAGAACAGATAGGGTGGTGATACATTGATTGACAAAATCAAGAAGAAAGTGTCACTCATTGATGTCGCAATGCCATGGGACACCAGATTAGATGAGAAAGAAAGAATAGATGAAAAAAAAAATAATAATAGCAATAATCCCTGATAGAGTACTTTGTAACTTTTTGCTAATATTCCAACATTTACTTATGAGCAAAAAACTTCGAAAGAGAGAGAGAGACAGAGAGAGAGAGACAGAGAGACAGAGAGAGAGAGACAGAGAGAGAGAGAGAGAGAGAGAGAGAGAGAGAGAGAGAGAGAGAGAGAGAGAGAGAGATGAGTAAATGTCTAAAAGACCTTTAAGAATTTTAAGATTCTGAAGACAACACTGCAAGGGAGAGAACCCTTTTCATCAGCGGAAATTCCGAGAATCTGGTTCGTTGCTAGCAAGTCTTAAGAATTACTTCAAGTCTAAGAATCAGTCTTCGATCAGGCTTAAAGTTCCAAGCCTTCACTCCCAAAGAAATCCAAGTCTTTCATTAAAGTGAGGAAGCCTTTGAATCCATCGTTTAGTAGGAAGTCTTCAGGCTGTGAAAACATTTATCTGGAAAAACAAATTCAGCATTAAATACCTGAGTAGTTTTTACAAAGTTTAAGTATTATTCGAAAAATACTTTAAAAAGTAGGGCAATTGCCAAAGAACAATGAAAGTCTAGGAAATATGTAATAAGTTAGGGCAGAAGATGACGTTGCTTTTATCTTCTTTTACGTTTCAAGGAAAGTTTTCAATTAAGTGAAGAGGTATTTCCTTGTCTGCAAGACATTATTTTGGATTCTTTGGACGTTCCCTCCATCGGTATAGCTTTAAACGTTTAGGCAATTTGAGGTTTTAAACATTTAAAGCAGCTATTTCATTACTCACGTTGTATATATGGAATTATCTTTCTTCATCTGGGTTTCCCAAAGAATTTGCCTCTTATAAATGCGAGCATTTGTTATCAGTTATTTAAAGGATCAATTCCACAGTCGTGTTTGTGGCTACATTTTCATTAGGGTATGTCTATATTACAGTGAAGCAGGTCATAAATATATGCCGTCAACACATCACACATACGTCATAAATATGCCGAATACAGGTTAGCCACTTATTGGTAGTTTTAACTAGCACTTCAGACGATTATTCGTTCACCACTTGCGATTGTTTACTAGTTTACAACATGTTTGTGATATACATGCGATAAGTTGGCGACGTGATCATCCAGCATTTACCAAAGGTTCTTTCGCCTCTCGTGGTCCGCGACATTCTTACAACAAGATTATCCAGCATTTGCCGAAAATTTGTCCTCTACTCGCAGTCGTCGATTTGTATGCAATTTGTTTGATATATAATTATGTGCGATAAGTTGGAGACATGTGATTATGACTTCTTCCTCTGTAGTTTGGATGCAATGTTATAATTTAAACTTTCATTATTCAATCAATCTGAAAAAGGGTCCAGTCTCCAAAAAACTTTTTATTTCTATCTATCCCAAAATCCGATCTATTGTCAGACATAAATAATTGCATAATTGCATAATTTGTTTTCCAATATCATTGGTAATTATATATAGACTTTGGATTTCTCAAGCCTGAAACCTTTAAAACTATGCTGATCAATCCATTGCAGAATAAATCACCTTTCGTAAAGAATTACAGTCCTATCTCTTCCACAGTCTAATCAACAGCTACATGTTAAGAAACTACAACCCCCTAACCTCAAAAAAAAAAAAAAAAAATCCATTAAAGCTTTTAAAAAATCATTAAATCCTTGATTAGTTATCCCAATAGCAATGACCTGACAAAAAGATGGACAGACCATAATGAATGAGCAGGGAATTACACAATTAACCTGAGGTAATTATAAGTAATTTTAGGAAAAATTCAATAAAATGGAGAAACAAAATAGATTTTCTTCCGAAACTGGATTAGGCAAAATGACGCAAGTTGAAAGAAAAAAGAAAGATATAATAAGAAAAGGAGAAGGAAGAAGGACACCATTCCCCCATTATCCTTCAGGATCTCATTATCCTACCAAGAAGGATATAAAAGATACTATCCTCTCCCCAACAGGATGATCGTGATCTGCATATTTTGATGGAACTCTTCTGAATATTCTTTTTATATTTTTGGGGGATATTCCCTCAAAAGATGTTGAAATTGCCCTATGTATCCTCCGTATATGTAACAAGTGCTCTTATTATTACTATTATTATTATTATTATTATTATTATTATTATTATTATTATTATTATTATTATTATTATTAATTATTATTATTATTATTATTATTTGATTATTTCTTATACAATTCTCTCTCTCTCTCTCTCTCTCTCTAACGCGACGTTTCCTCCTGATCGACAGGACATTATCAAGCGTATAGTTTATTAACTTGCTGGAGAATTAATACGCACATGCATATATATATATATATATATATATATATATATATATATATATATATATATGTATATATATATATATATATATATATATATATATATATATATATATATATATATATATATATGCACTTACGAGGTCAATTAAGTTCTTCCTCTAATCAGTCTCCAATAACGATATTCTCCTTATGCCAAGACCCATTGGATCACAGCCAACTGACCCTGTCTCTCCTAATTTAAAAAGAAAGAAAATTAGCTAATCCGAAAAACGGGTCTTCAGTCCATAAGGAGCACTATTATTTCCCCCCATTGTTCGCCAAAGGTTAGAAGGTCATGGCAAAAGGACACTGATGAGAAGGGCTACTGAGGCTTCAGTCCTGTTAAAAAGGTAGCTATAAGAGGATTACAGAAGTCGAGATAATTTCTAAAGATAGATCGATAAAAATTCGTGGATAAAATTAACCCTAAGATTTTTATTTACTGAAGTTCACTATGGGAAAGCCTTGTGCTGACGTCTTCATGTCATGAATACTAAAATAACGCACTCATCCTCAAAGCGGAAGTTAAATCTATTCTCAAAATTCAGATACTGGGATAAGATGTTTGAAAGAAATGGCAACTCAACCCTATCGATCGCCGAGTAAGCAATTTCTATGCCATTTCTCTCTTCTGCTCTCGTCTTTCCATATCACTAGATAGAAATCGATGCCTCATTCTTCACAGACGATTTGCACTTATAGTCCTTCATAAAATCCACCTGTCTGATTCTCGTTGTCTTCAGTTGAGGGATTCTGAGATTTCATTTTTTCAGTCCTATTTTGTATATCAAATGTTTTTTTTTCTGTATACTTATCCTATTTTTATATCACGCCTATTTTGTACATCAACTTCTATCATAATGTGTATATTAAATCCCATTTTGTATATCAAATCCTATTTATTTACCTATCTTATTTTGTATATAAATTGTATTTTGTGTATCAGTCCTATTGTATTTTGCATATCTATCCTATTTTGCATATAATGTCCTATGTGTACATCTATCCTAATTTGTATAATAATACTATATTGTATATCAAATCCTATTTTGTATATCTACCCTATTTTCTATATCTAATACTATTTTGTATAACTATCCTATTTTGTATATCGAATCTTATTTTGTATATCTACCCTATTTTGTATGTCAAATCCTGTTTGTATACCTATCCCATTTTGTGTATCAGACCCTATTTTACACATTAATGCTATGTTATGCGCTTATCCTATTTTGTATACTTATCCTATTATGTATATATGTCAGTTCTTTTTTAGATGCTATATCTTACTAAGTATATCAACCCTATTTAGTATATTAATCGCATTTTGTGTATCTATCGCATTTTGTATATGAATCCTGTACTTTATGTTAAATTAACCACCTACGGATAAACTGATGAGATCATTTTGCTTCATATTAGATATGAATATCAATTATTGTTTGTTTGGGAATGAAATGACGTTATTCAGACAATTAAATGAATGGGCAAAATTAACATGAGTAATTGCTATGCTCTCTCTCTCTCTCTCTCTCTCTCTCTCTCTCTCTCTCTCTCTCTCTCTCTCTCTCTCTCTCTCATTTGTACGTATTCTTCCAAAATTCATATTATACATAATCAATATAATGGTTAGATTTAGCTAAAATTTTGCATTAAAATTCTATTTCATATATGAGCTAAAGATCCTATTATAGAGAGAGAGAGAGAGAGAGAGAGAGAGAGAGAGAGAGAGAGAGAGAGAGAGAGAGAGAGAGAGAGAGAGAATACTTATTATTTCTTTTTACGAACATTATTCTACATGGAATTTCCTGCCCAAATTCTAGCTTATGCTTAACCCCAACTAATTTGCATGACTTTGAAAATGTTTATCCCTTTTGACAGAGTTCAGTCTCGTATGCTTTATTGATACGAATGTATATTCATAAGTGAACATTTTACCTTTTACCTGAAATTCAGATGGCCAAATTCACTGAAGGTTCGTTTTCTAGAAGTTCGTAAATTTATAGCTGATACTGAATGGTAATAAATTTATTTTTATACCCGTTTTGTTTTATGGCACCTGAAATTTATATCTAGGGGAAAGGTTTCGTATTAATTTTAATTTTGCTTGAGTTTTATTGTGAGTATACATGTATTATACTATATATATGTATATATATATATATATATATATATATATATATATATATATATATATATATATATATATATATATATATATATATATATATATATACATATATGTATGTATGTATAAATATATATATATATATATATATATATATATATATATATATATATATATATATATATGCAGAAGCTAGGTACTATGTCGTACCTCTAAGTATATGGGAATACAATACACAATGAAGTAAATTTCCCTGAGGAAATGGAAAATAGGCTACCCTTTCTGGGCATGGTAGTTCATAGAGACAAAAAGTAGTGACTTTAAAGTCAGCGTGTATAGGAAGAACACCCACACAAACACTTATATTCATTACTTCTCATATCATGAACCTAAAGTAAAGCACAACGTTTTAACCAATTTGTTTTTTTCGAGCATACCGAATATGTGATCCCCAGTTCATTGACGCAGAACCAAATTTCTTCGTAGATAGTTTTACAAAACTGTGTTACCCAAAGTTTTTTATACTACAGTCGCTATCTAAGCAAGATCGATATTTTACGTCCCACATAATATAACTGAAAAGGTAGATTTTAAGGCATCTCTCGCTCTTCCATATAATAAAGAGCTTAATAAATTTTCTAGGCAGCTTAAAGAAAAAAAGAACGGCTTCAACATAGTTTTTTTAGTACAACAGTACAATGAAGAAGAAACTCACTAAAAATAACCCGGGAAATAGAGAGAATGTAGGAGTATATGTAATACCTTTCAGTGACTGCAATGAACGCTACGTGGGAGAAAGCGCACGTTCCATTGATAAGAGAAGGGAAGAACACGTTGCTGCTTGCAGAAGGGGAAGTTCATACAGTGCAAATGCGCAACATACATGGGAGAAAAACCACACAATAAATTTTAAAGGTACAAAGGTTGTTTTTGCATATAACGACAGGACTTTGAGGCGGGTAGTAGAAGGGTCGTTAATTTCCATAAATGAGACCTATACAGGAAATACTGGAATGACAGATAATACAGCTATTTGTGAAGAGATATGTAGAAATGGGAAATTTTCAAACTTTAGAAATATATGTGCCGATGATGATGCTGCTTCTTCTCCTGTTTACTCCACTCAGGTCATTTCTCCAGCAAACCACCCAACCACCATAGAACAAGCAATTGCCAATAGAAACATTCCCCCACGAAGATCAAGACGAATTCTGGAAAGGACGAGGGCTCACCCGCATGATCATTCATAATAATACTTAATTAGCTTGTTGCCTCATCTTTATTGTTTTTTCAAATGTTATAAAAAGGTATATTTGTGCTCCTATTTGTCAGTTCCTTGAGGTGATATATCGCATTTTAGTGAACAAGACCACCGCTGATGGTCGAAAGCTTTGATCCTTTACAAAAAATATATATTTTAAACTACAGAAGGATTTTACTTCATTTTGGATTGTATCCCCATATATATATATATATATATATATAATATATATATATATATATATATATATATATATATAGTATGATATATATATATGTATATAGATATGTATATATATATATATATAATATAT